>NC_043011.1:52229667-52454667 GCF_006345805.1 Octopus sinensis
TTTTGGTAGAGGGGACTAGTCTATTTTATTGACCTCAATACTTGACTGATATTTATTTTATCAATGCTGAAAGGATGAAGGGCAAAGTTTACCTTGGCATTTGAATTCAGAATGCAAAGATGGATGAAATGCTTCTTAGCATTTTGTCTGGCATACTAACAATTCTGCAAGTAATATGATAATAATAATAATTATTATTTTTATTATTATTATTTCAAATTTTTGCCACAAGGGCAGCTTGGGGAGGTAGGGATGAGTTGACTACATTGATTCCAGTGTTCAATTGTTAGTTTATTTTATCGATCCCAAAAGGATGAAAGGCAAAGTCAACTTTGGCAGAATTTGAACAGTAATAATAACAATAATGATAATAATAATAATAATAAGTGATTTCAAATTTTTGCTACAAGGGCGGCATGGAGGAGGGGGTTATTATATAGTTATAGTTATTATATACTTATTATTATAAGTTGATTATATTGACCCCAGTGCATAACTGGTACTTATCCAATCAACCCTGAAAGGGTGAAAGGCTAAGTCAACCCCGGCAGAATTTGAATTCAGAATGTAGCAACAGGCAAAATACCACTTGGCATTTCACCCAGCTCGCTAACGATTCTGCCAACTCACCACCTTAATAATAATAATAATCCTTTCTACTAAAGGCACAAGGCCTGAAATTTTGGGGAGAGGTAAATCAATTACATCAACCCCAGAACTCAACTGCTACTGAATTTATCGACCCTGAAAGGATGAAAGGCAAAGTCAACCTTATTTCATTATTGCCTACAAGGGGCTACACATGGAGGGGACAAACATGGACAGACAAAGGGATTAAGTCGATTAGATCAACCCCAGTGTGTAACTGGTACTTAATTTAACGACCTCGAAAGGATGAAAGGCAAAGTCGACCTCAGTGGAATTTGAACTCAGAACGTAAGGGCAGACGAAATACCGCTAAGCATTTCGCCTGGCATGCTAACGTTTCTGCCAACTCGCTGCAAAGTCGACCTTGGCAAAATTTAAACAATAATAATGATGAGAATGATTATATTAATCCTTTCTACTTTTGGTACAAGGCCATAATCCTGGTGCTTATTTTATCAACCCTGAAAGGATAAAAAGTAAAATTGACCTCAGCAGCATTTGAACTCAGAATGTAAAGCCAGGAGAAATGCTGCTCAGCATTTTGTCTGTTGCAATAATGATTCTGCCAACACATTGCCTTAATAATGATGGTAATATGATAATAATAACAACAATAATAATGATAATTTTTTTTCTCTTTTGCAGCACTGGGTTGATCCAACAAAGTTACTTAAGAAACAAGTCAAAAGTAAGTAACATTTGTTTCATTATTGGGGAGATGTGGAAAGAAGCAATTTTTTTTGGTTTTATTTTTTGAAACTCTCTATGAAAAGTTGAAACTGTTATTGTTATTGGTGTCATTATTTTTGATGTGGTTTAGCCCCAGGTCAGCCCTGACTATGCAGTTGACCTTAGATTAAAGGCGTTCCATTCTTGACCATTCCATCTTTTTGTAAATCTAGGACTATGTTTACATTGCCCAAGGTATTGTCTGTCCTTTCCATTTGAAGATGTTAAGTTGTGATTTTGCTGCTGTTTCTTGTTTCTTTATTGCCCACAAGGGGCTAAACATAGAAGGGACAAACAAGGACAGACAAAGGGATTAAGTCGATTAGATCGACCCCAGTGCATAACTGGTACTTAATTTATTGACCCCGAAAGTATGAAAGGCAAAGTCGACCTTGACGGAATTTGAACTCAGAACGTAACGGCAGACGAAAAACCGCTAAGCATTTCGCCCAGTGTGCTAACGTTTCTGCCAGGTCACTGCCTTTTGCTGCTGTTTCTACCAGGCCTACATAGAAGCTACCTCGTTTGCTTGCATCATTGATGCTGCTGCTGTTTCTGATGAGGTTAAGAGTGTAGCCTCTGGTCAGCCCTCATCAAGCAGCAAACTTAAGATCAAAGACATCCTAGCCATGACCATCCAATTTTTTCGTTTTTTCTCAGAAACAGTGTACGTGTCTATATCATTCTGTTTTTTTTTTCTTTTTAGATTTTTTTCAGACATTAAGTTTTGACGTATATTTGACTGCTATTTCTTGCAAATCTAGTGACTACATAGAAATTCTGTTGTTGTTGTTGTTGATGATGGTGGTGGTGGTGGTGGAGATGATAGTGATTATGTAAACTAATTTCTGTACATGACACATTGTTGTGTTGGTGCCAGTTCTCTCTCTGTTTCTCTTCCCCTCTTTTCTCGCCTCTCTTTCTCTCTTTGCTTTCCCTTAATCTGAACTTACTATCCACCTACATTGTTAGACATTAAAGTTCTGTGAAAAATGTACAAATATCAAAGTTCATGGTTACTTACGTACACACACACGAATTTGTATATATATACACATACATTTTTACATGTCAAATGTGCTGTTGTGTTTGAGTCTAATTTCAATACACATTGCCCTTTTGTCTTCCACCTACACCATATTTCAGTCATTATATGAGCGTGCATGCACACACTCAGTGGTATAGCTATATGGGAGAGGCGAACTGGCAGAAACGTTAGCACGCCGGGTGAAATGCGTTGCCGTATTTCGTCTGCCGTTACGTTCTGAGTTCAAATTCCGCCGAGGTCGACTTTGCCTTTCATCCTTTCGGGGTCGATAAATAAAAGTACCAGTTTCGCACTGGGGTCGATGTAATCGACTTAATCCCTTTGCCTGTCCTTGTTTGTCTCCTCTGTGTTTAACCCCTTGTGGGTAGTAAAGAAATATATATGGGAGAGGCTACTGAATGAAAATTCATGGGAGAAAGGACTACTTACTCTATATAGGCACAACAGAGGGACCAGATAATACAAGTTAAAAGCTACATAGACTGATGTGCAATGAGGCAATTACAGAAGCTGTTAGCTATGAGTAAGCCACTATGTCTTGGAAAAAGTCCTTTCACAAGTAGCCTGGTAGTCACTAAGAAAACTAGGTGTAGATAAATGACCTGTGAGAGCTGTGTAAACCATGTACAGATATGGTCAGTGTGGTAGGATTTAACAGTGGGTTCAACAAAAAATTTAGTATAGGCGCAGGAGTGGCTGTGTGGTAAGTAGCTTGCTAACCAACCACATGGTTCCGGGTTCAGTCCCACTGCGTGGCATCTTGGGCAAGTGTTTTCTGCTATAGCCCCGGGCCAACCAATGCCTTGTGAGTGGATTTGGTAGACGGAAACTGAAAGAAGCCTGTCGTATATATGTATATATATATATATATATATATGTGTGTATGTGTGTGTGTGTCTGTGTTTGTCCCCCTAGCATTGCTTGACAACCGATGCTGGTGTGTTTACGTCCCCCGTCACTTAGCGGTTCGGCAAAAGAGACCGATAGAATAAGTACTGGGCTTACAAAGAATAAGTCCCGGGGTCAATTTGCTCGACTAAAGGCGGTGCTCCAGCATGGCCGCAGTCAAATGACTGAAACAAGTAAAAGAGAAAGAGAGAGATGGTCTAATACAGTGTATTCTTGATTATATTAAAAGACTTGATCAGATTGTGTATCCTGAGCCTTTGATCATAGCTCTAGTTGATCAGGGCTTAACACCATCATCACCACCACCAACAGCAATTGTAATGTAATCCCAACTTAATCCTAATTCTAACCCAATATCCCCATAGTGTTGAATGTCCTCAGATTAATATGATTCTGTAGTTTTTAGCTCTTTCTCATTAACCTGTCCATAGTTTTTCTTTTAAATCTCTTATTAGTTTCAGTTGTTGAACTGTGTCCAAGCTGGAGCACCAATTTCTAGTCTGTTTTTATCTTACATGGACTCCAGTACTTATTTTATCAACCTCAGAAAGATGAAAGGCAAAATAGTACATAGGAGAGATTTAATCCTAGGATCTTTCTTTTATGAGATTCAGTCACTAGACTGTGGCCATACTGGGGTACTGCCTTGAAGAATTTTTAGTCGAAAGAATCAATCCCAGTTCTTTCTTTTTTAATGCCTGATGCTTATTCTATCAGCCTCTTTTGCCAGACCACTAAGATATGGGGATGTAAACACACCAACACCAGTTGTCAAACAGTGGAGGTGGGGACACACACACATTCATATATATCGTTGTCGTTGTTTAACATCTGCTTTCCATGCTGGCATGGGTTGGATGGTTTGACTGAGAACTGGCAGGCCAGGAGACTGCACCAGGCTCCAATCTGATTCGGCAAGGTTTCTACAGATATATTTATGTGTGTGTGTGTGTGTGCACGTGCACATACATGATAGGCATCTCTAAGTCTTTGAGTTTCTTATTTCTTTATTGTCGACAAAGGGCTAAACATAGAGGGGACAAACAAGGACATACAAAGGGATTAAGTCGATTACATCAACCCCAGTGCGTAACTGGTACTTAATTTATCGACCCCGAAAGGATGAAAGGCAAAGTCGACCTTGGCAGAATTTGAACTCAGAACGTAACGGCAGACAAAACGCCACTAAACATTTCGCCCAGCATGCTAACATTTCTGCTGGCTCACTGCCTTTTTCTTTCAGTTTCTATCTACTAAGTCTACTCACAAAGTTTTGGTCTGCTCAAGGCTATAGCAGAAGACACTTGCCCAAGGGGACTGAACCTAGAAGTATGTGGTTGAGAAGCAAGCTTCTACCGCATAGCCACACTTACGCCTGTGTAACTAAAGGATGTAAATAAATCTTGTTTAATACACACCAATTTTACCATCTACTCACCATATTTATATAATCCATACAATAAAGTTCATATATTTCTTACATGAAAACCATATTTACATTTTCTTCTGCTCTTTCAAAATTCTTTTCTGAAGTTACTAATCCTGTTTCAAAACCTGGACATTTTTCTGCTCACACATTGCATATCACAACATGTCATATGTAAATACTGTCTTAACCTACATACAGTGAAGTCATTGTTTCTCCTTGTATCGATGTTTGTCTTGGTTGTTGAGTTTGCACCTCCACCATCTGTCTATAGCCTTTATCAATGTCAGAGTCGTTCAACTTGTTTTATTGCATGCTAACAAGAGAGCCCTTAGGTAGTCATATGATATGCTAGAGCAAGCAGTCAAATCTCAACTCAAACCACATCTCACTACCTTTAATATGTAGTTACCTGACATGGTAGAAATAGCAGTCAAATCCCAAATTGAACTGTTCCTTACTGTCTTAGCAAACCAATGAGAGAGCCCTTATATAGTCGCTTGACCTGGTAGCAATCAAATCTAACCTGAACCACATTTTAATGAGCCGATCAGAAGACTCCTATGTGGTCATAAGACCTGCTAGAAATAGCAACCAAATTTCACTTAAAGCACAGCATAATTTCGTTTTTGGATTTGGTTTGCAAGATTCTTTACGTGAGTTTGTGTGTTGAAGCATATTCTGTTGTGTCTGGGAGAGTCATTTTCACTTATTCCTTATTTTTATTTTCCTAAAATTTTCGTTGCGTCTTACAACCTTTTCAATAGGAAAATAAAAATAAGGAATAAGTGGAAATTTTACTGGTGAGTGTGTTAAATTATAAGGCACAAAAAGAAAAATAACTCTCCCCAGACACAGCATAATTGCTTCAAATAAAAAGGACAGTTGGATAATGAAATCATTTTCTTTTATTCTGTGTATTATACCTGTACCTTGGTCTATCATTGCTACCTTTCTTTATTATAATTTCTGTCCTTTCTTTTACTCTTTTCTGACAAGTTGTAGCGCACCTGAGTATTATCTACATTAAGTTCATTATTATAAAGTACACTGTTAGGTGCAAGCATGAATGTGTGGTTAAGAAGCTTGTTTTCCAAGCACATGGTTTCAGGTTCATTTCCACTGCACAGCACCTTGAGCAAGTTTCTTTCGTTATATCTCCAGATCAACTAATGCTTTATGAGTGAATTTGGTGAAGCTCATTGTGTGTACATGTCTATCTGTGTGTGTCCTTGTGTCTGTCTCCACCCACCCCAGCCAACATGTGACAATTGATGTTGGTTTGTTTACATCCCCGTTACTTAGGAGTTCAGCAAAAAAAAAAAAAATACTGCTAGAATAAGCACAAGACTTAAAAACAAATAAATACAAGGGTTAATTTGTCCGACTAAAATCCTTCAAATTTGTACCACAGCATGGCTGCAGTCCAATAATTGGAACAAACGATAAAAATATAATCTAGAAAAATAAAGTGGGATTGTCACGGATGGAATGTCTTTGCACGTAGCTCTGTCCGAGCAGTGCTGATCCAGAGCTAAACAAACAATAGCTAATTGTTTTATCATAACCCTGAAAATATAGGTTAACTACAAAAAACCCAACAAAGATAGTTGTGTGTATTCTGAAATCATTGTGCTGGCATTGATAGAATTATTAGTAAATTTCTATTATCCTTCTATAATTACCATTATTTACTTTTAATTCTTGTTCTTTGTTACAATGTTTCTCTTGTACGCTGGGTTTTGCCCATTTCCGTTGTAGAATCTGGTTTAACGACATGGTTAGAAACACACCTAATGTTTTCTCTTGGGATTCATGTCAGTGAATGTGTGTATGTATGTGTGTATATGTACATGTGTGTTTATAATGAACACCTATGTATATGTGTGAGCATGTAGGCACTTGTATTTTTTGTGCGTGTGTGCTTATAATGAATACATGTGTATTTGTGTGAGCATGTAGGTAGATGTGTGTATTTATGTGAATGTATGTATACGCATATATACATGCAGTATATATATATATATGTTATATATATGTGTGTGTATATATATATATGATATGCATGTATGTATTTGTAGGAATGTATATGGTTATGTATGTGTGTTTATGCATGCATGCACATGTATGCGTATATATTTGAGCATTTATTCATCAGTGTGTGTGTATGTATGTATGTATGTATAGTCTGTATATATGCATGTGCTTAGATATATTTATCTGTCCATAATGTGTGTGTGTGAGAGAGAGAGAGAGAGAGGTGAGTGTGTGCACATATTTACACACACTGTCTCTCACATGCATACTCAAATAACAGTATGAGATCACTAGCTACAACCTGCAATTAACTGGATCATTAATATTTTAACATTTGTGTTCCATTAGTCACACATAGTTGATCACTAGCTCTACTGAAGTGGGTAGAGTATCAGTCTACCTACTTAGGGAGTCAAAATGGCCAGTGCTTCACAGCTCATATACTCTGACTTGTGTGATGTGTTCTTGACAAGGACATTGCCATTAAATATTTTCAACGTTAACTTAACTTATTCTTTTTCCTTCAGATGACACTTTTGGGTAATTTTTCCACAGTGGTATCTTCTCTGAGATATTTCATTTATCTACGTCAACCAGTGTGCTTTATTGTACATTTACTTATTGATTTTTTTTTATCCCTGCTTCTGCCTTGCTGTACAGAACTGTTGAAATCTTAGCCAAACTTTATTGAAGATAAACACACATGCATGCATGCACATGACTGAATGGTTACCAGATATGCATAGCATAGGCGGTGAGCTGGCAGAAACGTTAGCACGCCGGGCGAAATGCTTAGCGGTATTTCGTCTGCCGCTACGTTCTGAGTTCAAATTCCGCCGAGGTCGACTTTGCCTTTCATCCTTTCGGGGTCGATTAAATAAGTACCAGTTACGCACTGGGGTCGATATAATCGACTTAACCCGTTTGTCTGTCTTTGGTTGTCTTCCCTGTGTTTAGCCCCTTGTGGGTAGTAAAGAAATAGGTATTTCGTCTGCCGCTACATTCTGAGTTCAAATTCTGCCGAGGTCGACTTTGCCTTTCATCCTTTCGGGGTCGATTAAATAAGTACCAGTTACGCACTGGGGTCGATATAATCGACTTAATCCCTTTGTCTGCCCTTGGTTGTCCTCCCTGTGTTTAGCCCCTTGTGGGTAGTAAAGAAATAGATATGCATAGCATCTTTAATGTAGTTCTGAAGGAGATTCAGCATGAAACAGAATGCAACTAGGCTGGCCCTTTGAAATACTGTTCCTACTCATTTTTACCAGCTGCATTGACTGAAGCAATGTGAAATGAAGTTTCTTGCTTAAGGACACAATGCTAGACCAGGAATTGAACTCATGACCATACAAGCATCACCTGAATATCCCTAACCACTAAGCCACATGCTTTCACAACCATCACTACAGCCGTTCAAGAATTTGGACCTGGAGATCTCCATTTCCAGCGACTTCGAGGGCCACCTTCCAGTGGTGCTGGGCATCAACGAAGAGCCCTTGACTACAACAAGACGACCAAAGTTTTTTTCTTTTTCAAAGTTCTGGGGTCTCCTGCCCCTAAACCCTAGACCATCACCTAATCACCCTTACCCATCTTGTTGCTTAACAGCAACAACAACAACAACTATCACTATAACCAACAACATGACCACAATGAACAGCGCTGCCACAATCACTGTTTCCACCTCTGAGTGACTTTGTCAAGGCACCAATCATTCGTCACAGAAAGGCATAGCATTCACAACTTAGTAATCACAACTAGTTATTGTATTTCCTTTGTCCTTTCCCATGCAGTAAATATTTCAATTATTTACATGTTAAAAAAACAATAGTATAACAGGAGATCTCAGATAACAGGCATTTAACTGACTTTGATGGTTGGTTGTGGTGGTGGTGAGGTTGGTAATGGTGGTGGTCGTTTTGTTATTGATAGTTTGTTATGATGGTGTTGGCAGTTGTGGTGGTGGTGTTGGTGAAGTTGGTTGCAGTGGTGGTGGTGGTGGTGTTATCAGTTATGGTGTTGCTGATTCTGGTGGTGTTAGTTGTAATGGTCACAGTGGTGATTACAATAGCTCTGGTACTAGTATGTGGTAATTATGATGGTTGTAGTAGTAGCATTGTCACTGAACTTCAACATCAACTTTCATCAAACTAACCTATGATCAAAAGCATTCCAGTAGTGACCATCCCATTCATTTTTAAATGATCAAAAGTGTTCCAGTAGTGACCATCCCATTCATTTTTAAATGATCAAAAGTGTTCCAGTAGTGACCATCCCATTCATTTTTAAATGATCAAAAGTGTTCCAGTAGTGACCATCCCATTCATTTTTAAATGATCAAAAGCGTTCCAGTAGTGACCATCCCATTCGTTTTTAAATGATCAAAAGCGTTCCAGTAGTGACCATCCCATTCATTTTTAAAGGCATCAAGAACTACATTATTTAATGTCCTTCCCTTTTTTTAAATAAAACCATATGTGATTTGACCCATGAACATTTAGACCAACAATATATGGCCCAAATATTCTACCTGTTTTATGTTCAAACTGGCCAGATCCAACATCTCACACCTACCCTACAATGTTATTCTAAAATTAAAGTCACATCTTTGAAATCTCTAACCTACAAGACATTACCATTTGAATTTTCAATAAACATATATATATATATATATATATATATATATATATATATAATATATATATATATATATAATATTATTATTCTGTATATATATATTATATTATTATTATGTATATATATAATATTATTATTCTGTATATATATATATTATATTATTTATGTATATATATATTATTATTATTATGTATATATATATTATATTATTATTATGTATATTATATATTATATTATTATATGTATATATATATATTATATATTATTATGTATTATATATATATATTATTATTATGTATATATATATATTATATTATTATTATATATATATATTATATTATTATTATGTATATATATATTATATTATATTATGTATATATATATATATAGTATTATTATGTATATATATATATATATTATATTATTATTATGTATATATATATATTATATTATTATTATGTATATATATATATTATATTATTATTATGTATATATATATTATATTATTATTATGTATATATATATTATATATTATTATGTATATATATATATTATTATTATTATGTATATATATATATTATATATTATTATGTATATATATATTATATTATTTATGTATATATATATTATATATATATTATGTATATATATTATATTATTATTGTATATATATATATTATATTATTATTATGTATTATATATATTATATTATTATTATGTATATATATATTATATTATTATTATGTATATATATATATTATATTATTATTATGTATATATATATATTATATTATTATTATGTATGTATATATATTATATTATTATTATGTATATATATATATTATATTATTTATGTATATATATTATATATTATTATGTATTATATATATATATATATTATTATGTATATATTATATTATTATTATGTATATATTATATTATTATGTATATATAATATTATATTATTATTATGTATATATATTATATTATTATGTATATATATAAATAATATTATTATTATGTATGTGTATATATATATTATATTATATATATATATATATATTGAATAAATAAACATTATATTTGACAGAGTGATCTGAATGCTAAAGGGTTATGAAATATTTAGTTGCTATATCTAGCAAGCTGATCTACCATCTGGAGAATTCTTCATTGATTCATGGTGATGGCTGTGGTGGGGTTATCGTTTGAGATGATGGTAGTGGTAGCTGTGGTGATAGTGTTTGCTTTGTTGCTGTTTAACCCCAGGTCAGCTCTTATCCAGCAGACCTATGATGAAAGGTATTCCAGCCGTGGCCATCCTGTCGTTTGCCTCTTGGTAGAGTATCCTGGACCACATTATCCAGTGTGTATTATATTCTAAGACAGGGCTTTGTGAGTTGAATCTGTGGGAGACTCAGCTGCTATTTCTGGTAGTTTGAGCAACAACAGATGTTCCTCTCGGGTTTTTCTTTTATCATTGTTGTGAGGGTAGGTTATGTTGATGACGATGGTGTTAATGATGATACTGATTAATGGTAGGTTTATATTGATGATTGTGATAGTGATGATGGATGGCCTCTGTAACATTTAAATTCAACAGTAAACATTGTCCTCAATACTATTCTCTATTATCTTTGTAATTTCGGAACAAACTAAATGTGAAGAGTTGAAAATTAATTTCGCATCTTTCCCTCATTATTTAATCTTATTTGTCCTTGGAACGTCATCCCCCTCCCATCTATTGCCTTTGAGGGTGGTTAAAGGAATCATTATTTTTATCTTTATTGTTTTTGTTATTGTTATTATTGGGATGCTTGAGTAGTTGAGTGGTTAAGAAGTCCACTTCATAATCATTAGGTCACAGGTTCAATCCCAGTGTACACCATCTGAAGCAAAAGTCTTTCAAAATAACTTTGAGTTGACCCAAACTTTGTGAGAGAAATTTGGTTAGCAGAAACTGTATAGAAATATTATCATCATTATCAACATTTAATGTCTGCTTGGCATGGGTTGGGTGGCTTCAGAAGAACTGGTAAGGCTAGGGGCTTTACCAGGTTCCATAGTCTATTTCAGCGAAATTTGAACTTAGAATACTGCTAAGCATTTTGCCTGGTGTGCTAGCGATTCTCCCAGCTCGCTATCTTCTCAATAATGATAATAATAATAATAACAACAACAACAAGCGCAAAACCTCCCATAAGGCAACACCAACATCTTCTCAATGATTAGCCAGAGATGATTTTTAAAATGTGAATATCTGAAATAAAATCAACTGCTCTCACAAATGAGAATGCTAAAAATGAACCCGACTGCTCTCAAAAATTAAGTAAAAAAACAGGTAAATTATCCTGAATCCTTGTCCAGTATCAGATCAGTCCCAAAATTTAATGAGTTCATGCCAATCACAAGGCCAAGCATCCTTGAGTTTCATCCGAATCCATCCAGTGATTCTTGAGATATCTTGTCCATGGACAAACGAACAAACAAACAAACACAACTGAAAACAATACCTCCACCTTCACTAAGGCAGAGTTAATAATGATTTTATGTCTAACTTCCATGCCAGCGTGGATTAGACAATTTGACAGGATCCAACAAGCTAGTGGACTGCGGCAAGCTTCAGTATCTACTTTGACGTGTTTTCCATGGTTGAATATCTTTCCTAAAGCTAACCATTTCTCAGAGTACACTGAGTGCATTTTTTCACAGCACCAGCACAGGTGAGGTCACCAAGTAACTCACAAGTTGCTACCCCAACTCCTTGACTCAGATATAGTAAAAGAGGAAGTGGCTTTCTGCCAGATGGTAATAAAATATATTTTAAATGACTTCTGATTTAAGTGCTAAGCTAGCAATTTTGATACCATTGATCCAAGTACTTGACTGCTATTTTATTTTATCAACCCCACCTCCCTACACTCAGAAGAAAGGCTTAAGTTGATCTTGGCAATATTTGTAAGAACAAATACCACAGAGCATTTATCAAAATGCTCTAATGATTCTATGGAAGATTAACATAATCTCTTTTACTTGTTTCAGTCATTTGACTGCAGCCATGCTGGAGCACCACCTTTAGTCGAGCAAATCAACCCCAGGACTTATTCTTTGTAAGCCTAGTACTTATTGTATCAGTCTCTTTTGCCGAACCGTTAAGTTATGGGGATGTAAACACACCAGCATCGGTTGTCAAGAGATGCTGGAGGGACAAGCGCAGACACACACACATATACATATACATATATATGACGGGCTTCTTTCAGTTTCCATCTACCAAAAGTCTACAGTAAAAGACACTTGCCCAAGCTACTTACCACACAGCCACTCCTACGCCGGAGCCTCCTGGAGCTTTGGGTGTTTTCGCTCAAATAAACACTCACAATGCCCGGTCTGGGAATCGAAACTGTGATCCTACGACTGCGAGTCCACAGCCCTAACCACTGGGCCATTGCGCCTCCACTATACATATATATATATATATATATATATATATATATATATATATATATAATATATATATATATATATATATATATATATATATATATATATATATATATATATAATATATATATATATATGAATTAGAAAAAAACCACATGATTAAGTAATGTACAAAATAAATAAAACATTTTATTATTATTTCGTACATTACTTAATCATTATTATATGTTTCATCTTATATTTAATCTTTCTATAAGGTGTAATTTTTCTAGATGGTATAATTCAATTTTTCATTATTGAATTGAAAAAAGGTGGGGTTTTTTCTAATTAATATATATATATATATATATATATATATATATTATATTTGTAAAATTTGATTTAGTATTTCTAAATTGAATTTTTCCCTGTAAGTTTGGAATAATATTCCCTCATATTACTATTATATGTATGTATGTATTGTGTGTGTGTGTGTGTGCATGCATGGATGGAGGTATTTTGTGTCTCCCTTTTTGCCATCATGTGACAGTTGTAAATGAGCATCACTGTCATATAAAACAATGTCGTTCATCTCAGTCTTCAGTGAAAACATATCTGAACTTAAAGAAATATTATATTTTACTTGGAAGCCAGTGAATGTGACAACAGGAAAGGAATCCAGCCAGAGAAAATCTTTCTCAACAAACATGGAGAAAATGGACATCAACAGATGATGATAATGATGATGATGATGATAGTGTTGATGCTACTGTCCCCAGGGCATCCCCTTTCAGCCTTTTATCTTGCCCCACATTTTGTAGATAACTCCTCTTCAAGTTCTGTTACTGCCCAATTTTTTTCCCTTTTCCTTTCCACATACTTTGTTATCCCCCAGTGATGCTACATCAATTAATTATACAATAAAGTATTTTTCTATTTCTCAACAATAACAATATCAGGTCTTTCTCTTATGTATCTTGTGATCACATTAACTGTTCTAAAGTCCTAAAGTAGCTTCTCTTCATCTAACACTATTACCACAGGGTCAAGCTGGTGCTCCTAATGCTTTCTTGTTCTGTTTCACACATAATTTCCAGTGCATAATCCTGGTAATGTTATTAGCCTCCTTTTGTTTCCCTTTTGTGCTAGTGTACTATATCATTATTATTGTTGTTGTTGTTGTTATTAAGACAGCAGGCTGGTAGAATTGTTAACATGCTGGGCAAAATGGTTAGTGGAATTTCGTCTGTCTTCACATTCTAAGTTCAATTTACACCGGGGTTGACTTTGCTTTTCATCCTTCTGGAGTTGATAAAGTAAGTACCAGTTGAGGACTGGGGTTGATTTAATCGACTTAGCTCCTCCCCCAAATTGCTGGCCTTGTGCCAGAATTTGAAACCGTTATCAAAGTGACAAGCTGGCAGAATTGTTAGCACACCAAACAAATTGCTAAGCAGCATTTTGTCTGTCTTTGCATTCAGAGTTCAAATTCTGCTGAGGTCGACTTTGCCTTTCATCCTTTCTGGGTTGATAAATTAAACACCAGCAACACATTGGGATTGATGTAATTGTCTAGTCTCCACCCCACAAACTTCAATCCTTGTGCTTTTAGTTGAAAGGATTATTGTTATTGAGTGAGAGAGCAGTGCATGCCATCAAAGTGACACTGGGGTAAAATATACGAAGCCCAGTATACCCATCATGACTACCTGTCTGATAAGAGTACACTAGGCACATGCATCACAACCATGTATGCACAACATGGTGATCTCATATCAAGATAAACAGCACATGACCTTGCAGGTGGGGCCCAGATTATTATTATTATTATTATTATTATTATGCAGGATGGTATGGTAGATTGGCAAAATCATTAGAGCATCTGACTAAATGCCTTGTGGTATTTGTTTCAGTTCTATACATCCTGAGTTCAGATCCCACTAAGATTAATGTTACCTTTCAGCATTCTGGATTCATTAAAGTACCAGTCATGTACCAGGCTCAGATTTATTGACTGATCCTTCCCTGCAAATTTCTAACCTTATTTCTGTTTTAGAAATGATATTTTTTAAAAATTTGTAATCCTCTTCTTGGCCATACTGGAGCTGCCATGTCACTTTGAAAGCAAATTATCTTTGTGTCTTCAAAATGAAATGCATCCCTAGTACCTTCCACTTGAACATTTAAATTTTGTCCTCCAGAAGAAATTGATGTGTCCACATTGGAAGGGATGTTAGTTGGTGTATCTGTTGTTATCTAAACCTGATTCAATAGGTTTATGGTGAAATGCATACGTTCCATCCATGACTATCATGCCATATACCATTGTCTAATCTGACATTTTTTAAGAAAGATATTTTTTTTAAATAATGGTTTCAAATTTTGGCACAAGGCTAGCAAGTTTAGTGGAGGAGGTGGGAGATGGAGTAAGTTGATTAGATCAACCTCAGTACAAAAAGGTAATGTCACCTTCTTGAGTCATACTGACTCATAAGGGCCAGTTTCCTGGTTTCATGGTGTATGAATGCTAAAGGGTTAAAGAAGAAAGGGCGCAGTGACTTGCCAGGAGCTGTGTTGGCAGATTTCAAATTGTAGAGTGTTATTTGAGGTAGCTTTTCTTGCTATATCTAGCAAGTTGAATGACCTAGTAGTGGGATAACTTGTTGGCGCTGTGTTGTTTCCTTATCAGTTTGTAAAACAGGTGTAACATATAAAAGTTAGCCTAATTCCAGTGTAAATGTTTTCTACCCACCAGGATTGCCAATACCACCACCACCACCACCACTAACCACTATCATCATCATCATCATCATCATCACTAAAAACAACAACAACAGCAGCAAAAACTCCTCCACTGTCACTTCCACACCCTCCAACAACAACACTGCAACCACCACCTCCAACTACACCTCCATTGCTACAACCATCACCTCATCAAAACCTCCACCAATTCTACCACTGCCTACCATCACTCTGAACTGCCCATCACCACCACCAGCAACAACAACAACAACAATGAAACCTCCACTGCTGCCACCATCAACAACTCCACCTCCTCCTTTGTCGCAATCATCATTACCACAACTATGGCCAATACCACCTCATCCACCACCACCACCACCATGATCCTCACCTCATTTACTGCTCAAACTCCAGTAAAGGAAAAAGACATCTTTGCACCCATGGGTTGATGGAGGGGAGATATCCAACCACCCATTCACTCATCCATCCATCCATCTAACCACCCATCCACCTGTCAGTCACCCCTCCCAGGGGTTGGGATGGGAGTGAGGGGGGCAGTGTTGAGTTACCAATATTCACCCTGTCATGTCCCTGACTTGCCCTCCCCCACCACACATGACCTTTCTTCTGTGTTCTCATACCCTGAATCCTCACCCCTTCTCACTCCTCCCCTCCACCATCACCACTCCGCCTTTTCCCCTATACCCTCCAGAATGATGATGGTATTTTGTCTTTTCTTCAATTTTCCATATTTATCAACACATCCCTTCCACCACCTACCCCCTCCCCAGCTCTCTTTGCTTCCATCCCCTACCACCTTCCTTTGCCCCCCCCCTCTCTCTGGAACTAGATCTAGGTCAGACCCCAATTTCAGTTGGATAGTAACATCTGTCATACCTACTACTACTACTACTACTACTACTACTACTGCAGCAATTATTACCATTATTACCACTGTGACGGCAATAACAATAATAACAACTATTACTGCTGCTCCTTGAGTCAATGAAGAAGGAATCTCTACATGGTAACTCAAGATGCTAGAAGTAGCAGCATATTTTTCCTTTGAATTACACCATATCATCTTAGAAAAGGACATATTTGATAATGTGGTTCCTCTACATAGGAAAAAGAGGGGTTGGTTATGGTTGGATTGTCTTTGGTTCTAGGCCTGGTTTGTCAAGGTTGATTTTGAGAGCTTAAGAACAGTAGCAGCAACAACTGCTGTTGCTGCTGTACTTGTAACTCTGTAAAGTGGTTGCCTATAGGAAAGGTATCCAACCATAGAAACCATGTCACAACAGGAATGTAAGAGCAAATTGTAGTCCCTGAGCCATTTTAACCCTTTAGTGTTCACATTATTCTGCCAAAGTTAATGCTTCTTCATCCACATTGTTTTGAATTAATCATGCATTATCTTGTAGCTTTGAGATTTTGACAAGGTAGCTGTTAATTTTTAAAATGATATTGTAGGGTTGGTGTGAGAGACCAGATTTAGCCAGTTTGAACATAAGACAGGCTGAATACTTTTGGCCGGATATGGTTAGTTTAAATGCTAAAGGGTTATGCTTATGGGTAGTCCACATTACTCTGCAAGGAACATAGGACTGGTTTCTCTGGCATATATATTCTTCATTGGATGGGATGCCAGTTTCTCCCAGGATTGCTCATTTTTGCCAGCTGATTGGACTGAAGTGGCATGAAATGAAATGTATTTTGCTCAAGAACACAATATTTCGTAAGAACACATTTAATAAGTGTTTTGCTCAAAAACACATTTGGCATACATATTGCTTTTAGAATACAGAAATCCGGAGAAGAAGCACCTTATAAGAAGTAGAGCAGTCAACGTGTTTTTTTTTACTGTAGAAGGTCAGTTTATGTGCTTACCTTGGGTTTCCCATCCATAAAGGGTTTAACTTTATGGCATATCATCTGACCCAAAGACTTTTGGCCTAAGACCTCTTAGGCCAACAGGTCTTGGGGTCTGACGATACACCATAAAGTTTATGGATGAGAAACCCAGAGTAACCCTATAAAATGGCCTTCCCCAGTAAAATATATATATATATATTGTATTTGGAATGGTCATTTCTTTTCTTTGCCAAATAAACACATGCACTATATATTCGTTCTTCACTGATTTATTACTGTTCTTATTCTAGCTTGTGTCCATTGTCTGGAAATCTTTTGTCACACATCTGTGTCTGCCTCAGCGACACTTTCCATCTTCATGTGTGCTCTTGCTCTGCTTATTCCATTCACATCAGGAATCTTGCAACACAAATTCATAAACACACACACACACACACACACACATATATATATTCTTCCCTGGATGGGATGCCAGTCCATCACAGGGTTACTCATTTTTAACAGCTGAGTGACATGAAATGAAGTGTTCTGCTCAGGAACACAATGCCATCATCCAACCCAGGGATCGAAACCACAATCTTACAATCATGAGTCCATAACACTAAACACTAAGCCACGTGTCTCCATGACCACCCTCCACTAAGGAGGGTAGTAACTCCAAATTAAACTGACTTTAGGCAGGGTCATCTTAGCAGATATATGTCCCCCCACCATGTCCAAACAAATCAATGCACTGGGCCCTATAGAATTGGGCCCATAGAACTATTTGGCTCTTGGACATCTGCTCACTGTGCCAATGCCTTTAGATGGCAGTGCTTCATGGCCCATGGTAGGGTTATTTAACCTGTGCTAACATGGAGAAGCAGCAGTTAAATGACAATAATTATGATGATTTTAACGATGATGAGGATGATGATGTTAACATCAACAGAGATGATAATGATGATGGTCACTGATGACAATAACAATGAAGACGAATGATGTTGATGATGATGATGATGATGTCAGCTGTGATGCTGATGATGTCAATAATGGCAACAACGATGATGAAGACGAAGAGAGTGATGAGGAGGATAAGGTCGACAATCAATGACAATGATGATTCTGATGATGATGTCAATGATGTTGCTGTGACACAATTACTGCTGTTGCTACTACTACTACTACTACTACTACTTCTTTGACACAACAGCTACTACTACTACTACTTTGACACAACAGCTACTACTACTACTACTACTACACAATACCGAGCACTATTTCTTTAACACAGTAACTACTACTAGTACTACTATTATTGTGACACAACAACAATAACCACAACTTGGCAGGTCTGAGCTGTTGTTTTATAACTTTATTAAGGGGAACTTGTATATGACTGAACGACTGTTGTGTTGGTGGGGTGGGGTAAAGCTGGTTCTTTGTAGCCCGAAGGAGAGACATGTGTTTGTATATCCTGTTGCTGGTGTGCCGGTGGTGTGGTGTGGTGTCCACTAACCCCACTCCCCCTTACGTGCAGCCGTCAGTGGGTGGAGAGGTGCTACTGGAAATATCTTGTCTCATCTCTCACCCACCCGTGTTCCCACCCCACTTCCACCCAACTTTTCCTAGCACTACTTATTTAACCTAGTTCCACCTAACCCTGAGTAAAGCACTGAAAAATATCTTGTCTGCTCCCATTACTTAACCAACAGGAGAATAAATATGTGTGTGTGTGCATATGTGTGATAGAGAGAGAGAGAGAGAGGAGGGAAATAAATATAGATATACAGAAAGGAGAAATTGATATACAAAGAAGGTATGTATATATGTGTATGTATATATATATATATATATATATATATATATATATAGTCAAAGTCAAAGGCTGCCCGTGGGACATCACTGCATATATATATATATATATATATATATATATATATATATATATGCAGTGATGTCCCACGGGCAGCCTTTGACTTTTTCTATTCAGAGGGGTTTTTAACCTAATATTTACATGTTATTATTTATCACTTCATTTTTCTTTGAGATTCACCCTTAAAGAAATGTATCTCTGTCTGTCTGTCTGTCTCTCTCTCTCTCTCTTGATATCATCATCATCGTTTAATGTCCACTTTCCATGCTAGCATGGGTTGGACAATTTGACTGAGGACTGGCGAACCAGATGGCTGCACCAGGCTCCAATCTTGATCTGGCAGAGTTTCTACAGCTGGATGCCCTTCCTAACGCCAACCACTCCGAGAGTGTAGTGGGTGCTTTTATGTGCCACCGGCACGAGGGCCAGTCAGGCAGTACTGGCACACATACACACACACACACATAAACTCGTGTACATGCATTCAGATACACACACACACATATGTATATAGGGCTTCTGCAGTTTCACTCACAAAGCATTGTTTAGCTTAAGGTTATTATTGTACAAAATATTTCTCAAAAATGCTGTATAATGGCACTGAACCTGCAACCACATGTTTGTGAAGCAAACTTTATATTCACATGGTCTGAGTATTTTTGCCAATGTATAATTGGTGAAGGACATAAGCATCAGCAAGAAAAAACTAAAATGTCACAAAAAATAAAATTTTTTTTTTAATGACGTCCCTGGTGATATTTGTTCCACAACAAGTTACAGACAATCCCTTTCACTGTTGTTGTCAGAAATGCAGTGAACCATGGATTAGCACTGGATAAGTATTTCTTCGATCTAAGTTAGCAGAGCACAGTGAGGTGACACTGGAGTGTTATCTCAGAGTACAGGCCTGGAAAAGGTTTTATGGAAGACTACAACAGATCCTCCCCTCTTCATGACATTGACGTAGTCTATAGAAAGGATTAGGGCCAAAAGCACAGGATTAACTATTAACCCTTTATCATTCACATTATTCTATCAAATGTAATGCTTATTTATTGACATTGTTTTGAATTAATCATTCATTATTTTGTGGCTATGAGATTTCAATGAAGTAACTGTTAAGTTTTAGAATGATATTGTAGGGTAGATGTGAGAGACCAGTTCTGGCCAGCTTGGACATAAAACAAGTAGAATATTTTAACTGGATATGGCTGGTTTAAATGCTAAAGGGTTAAGCAAAATAAGCACATGCTTAAGGTGTCAAAGGAAGGAGGGGGGCATCAGAGAAATGGTAAATGGTTAATGGCACAAAACAAATCACTTTAAACTTGATAAAATAATATTCAAAGTGGTTTATATGATCAGAAATATAATTTCTAAGTGTTCATGGTGTCCTAAATCAAAGATTTTGCAATTAAGAAAAAGGTAGGAGAAAATTTCTCAAATTTAATTAAAGTGGAATTATACACAGGCACAGGAGTGGTTGTGTGGTAAGTAACTTGCTTACCAACCACATGGTTCCATGTTCAGTCCCACTGCGTGTCACCTTGGGCAAGTGTCTTCTACTATAGCCTCGGGCCGACCAAAGCCTTGCCAGTGGATTTGGTAGATGGAAACTGAAAGAAGCTCGTCATATATATATATATATATATGTATGTGTGTGTGTGTGTGTGTGTGTCTGTCCCCCCAGCATCACTTGACAACCGATACTGGTGTGTTTACGTCCCTGTAACTTAGCGGTTTGGCATCAGAGACCAATACAATAAGTACTAGGCTTACAAAGAATAAGTCCTGGGGTCGATTTGCTTGACTAAAGGCGGTGCTCCAGCATGGTCGCAGTCAAATGACTGAAACAAATAAAAGAATAAAAGAATACAGAAATAAACATTATTTTCCATCTTAACATTAGTTTAGTTTTATTTTGAAAGCTAAACATTTATTCCATGGTTTATTGTTGTTTATATTTTGAATTGCATTTATATATGAGGGCACCAAAATCTTTTAAATGTGAGCCTCTATGGGTCTTAATCCAACCCTGAGGGCCAATATAACTCTGTACCAACCAGTGTTGTATACACTGCCATCAAAGTTGAAGTCAGTACCATAATCATACAAGTTGAATTTTTCAGACCAAAATTTAGTCAGTAAAGGTAAGTTGACTTATACACCAAGATGACTTTGGGGGACTAAACATTCCATATGAATTGCAACAGGCTTTGGTAAAATAGTGACGATGTCTGAAGTTTACACTACATGTTTACACTAAAGAGTATGTCAACTTGTACACTGGAAAACACACTATTAGGCTGCTTTAGAAAGTCCTAGTTTCTGATTTGAAATTGACTATATCAACCATATTACTTGACGGATACTAATAAAGTTCTTTTTAATTTTAATAAATGATTAATCCTTTTGTTAAGTAGATTTCCCGGAAGGGAATTAAGATATTGTTAAAAAGATCAAGTCTGCCATAATTCAACCCATAAAAAATATAAAAGTTATTTTGTCTTCCGCTGGATTCTTCCATCTGCTGCCCTTATGGTAAGACATGGAGAAAAAATAAAGAAAAAATAATGAATAAGTTTTATGCTTTATAGAATCAAGGCCCCTGATGCTCCTACACATTAACAGATGAATTATGAATCTTATTTCTTTAGACTTACACACGCACACACATTAAGCTAATGGGCTCTGTCAGCAGTCATCCTTATCCTTACCCTACTCTCTCCTTCAATGTCAGGAAGTTTCTTCTCTCTCTATCCTTCATTTTCCACTTAAGGACTTAGTGTCATTGTTGTGTATCACACTCTTCTCACCACAGCCATAATCAAACGAACCGATTGGTCCTGTGATCCTATGGTTATATAGTGTTCCAGGTTCCAGCTGCAACTACCTCCTACTCCTCTTGGTCATCTTTCTTTCTTTCCTTTTTCTTTTCTCTCTTTCTTTCTTTCTTTCCAATGTATTTATGGCTGCATAATCTTATGTGTTCTTTTCTTTTATAAAACAATATGGTATGGTGAGTTAACCCTTTCGTTACCAACCCGGCCGAAACTGGGTCTTGGCTCTGAGTACAAATGTCTTGTTTTCCTAAGTTTTGAATTAAAATCTTCCACCAAACCTTAGTCACAATTTATGTTCCTAACGCTAGCTTCATGATAACTAAGTTATTGTACTAAATTCTTTGTTATATTTAAAGTAATTGAAAGAAATACGGAGCATCTCAAAATAAATACAGTAACGAAAGGTTTAAGAGAGATTTTGCTACTATTTCTAGCTGGTAAAATGATAATGTATAGGTTCATTTGTTAAGCTCCTTTTGATTGAGTTGCTTAGGTCAATACACACACACACACACACACACATGTATGCAAACTCAGTGTTCGTTTATACTGAACTGCTTAGTTAAGATTCAATGTTTAAGTCAGATTAACACAGCCTCGTGTCTACAATGGGTCTTTATTTGTAATTATTGGCTAACCCCACAGAAATATAAATACATAACACCCCCTCAAAAGATGAAAATCAAAGGAAAAAAAAAAACAACAACCAATAATCCTATAAAGCTAAATAAAAAAATTTAAATGCCCCAGAGGGAGAAGATGAAATGTAGTATTTAGGTTATAAAAGGATAGAAAATAATTTCAGAAGATAAGAGGAAGAAGAGAATATAGAAGAAGCTGGAGAGAGAGAGAGAGAGATAGAGGTAAAGGAAAAGGGGAGAGAGGAGGAGGGTAAGAGATGTTTTACTAATTCATAGTTGAGTGGTTGAAGAAGTTGGTAACTATTTTTAGGTGAAGACACACTGGTGGATTTGAGTGAGGTTGTCCTAATTTAAAGGGTGGCAGTTGATGGTGAGATGAAAGCTTTATTAGAAATGTTAGTGTTGGTGCGACCCACATGTAAACATATCTTACCCAACCAGACCAGACCCAGACCCAGACCAGACCCTCCCTCTCCTCCAGATAACCAACCAGTCTCCTGGGGCTTATCAGCAGGGATCATCATATGTTGATTATAAACACAGTTGTGGGATGGTGGTGGTGGTGTCAGGGGTTGGGGTGGGAAATACTAGAGCTCTGGAGGAAGATGACTAAATGTTGATATCACCATTTAATTATGCCATATATGTATATGTGCATATATATGTATATATATATATTTATATATGCTTGTGTATATGCATATGTATATGTATATATGCATATATATATGTATATGTATATATGCATATATATATGTATATATATATGCATATGTATATATGTATATGCATATATGTATATATGTATGTGTATATGCATATATATATGTATGTGTATACACATATTCTTTAAATATATATGTATTTGTGTGTATATATGTGTTTTTGTGTATGTATATATATATGTTTTTGTGTACACACATACATTCTAGCATACATATATTTATAATCATGTGTTTGTCACCATGTGTCATCCACATTGACACCCCTTGTACAGAGATGACAGCTGTTCATCATCATCATTTAATGTTCATTTTCCATGCTGGCATGGGTTGGACAGTGTGACAGGAGTTGGCAAGCCAGAGAACTGTGTCAAGCTCCAGTGTCTGTTTTTGGCAAGGTTTCCACTGCTGGATGCCCTTCTTAATACCAACCACTTTACACAGTGTACTGGGTGCTTTTTTTCTTTTTATGTTGCACCAGCACCAATGAGGTCACCAAGTAACTCACAAGACAAAAACCCTTCAATGAGATGTACTTTTGAAGGAGATCTGCTTTATGCCAAATGATGAGAGGTTAAAGTATGACTGACAGACAAGTACAAATGTCTTGCTGTAGTGGAGAAATGTGGTTACCGTGGTTGGAAAAGAGATCAGGCGCAGGAGTGGCTGTGTGGTAAGTATCTTGTCTACCAAGTAGCTTGTCTACGAACTACATGGTTCCGGGTCCAATCCCTCTGCGTGGCACCTTGGGCAAGTGTCTTCTACTGTAGCCTCGGGCTGACCAAAGCCTTGTGAGTGGATTTGGTAGACGGAAACTGAAAGAAGCCCGTCGTATATGTGTATATATATATATATATATATATATGCGTTTGTGTGTCTGTGTTTCTCCCCTAGCATTGCTTGACAACCGATGCTAGTGTGTTTATGTCCCTGTTACTTAGCGGTTCGGCAAAAGAGATCGACAGAATAAGTACTGGGCTTACAAAAGAATAAATCCCGGGGCCGAGTTGCTCGATTAAAGGCGGTGCTCCAGCATGGCTGCAGTCAAATGACTGAAACAAGTAAAAGAGTAAAGAGAGATGGTGGTGAAGATCTGTCTGGGCATACCCTCAACTACAGAAAGGTGAATATACAAAAGTAATACAGATTCAAGAGAATGAGGTGGGAGAGTGAAGAGAGTAGCAAATGGATAGAAATGGGTTACTGAGGAATAGAGGTGTGGTCAGTTGAGAATATCAGTTGGAGGGGAAAGTAAATAAATAAAATCCCTAGCTGGTAACCACAGGGGAGGCTGTTCTCTCAACCATTATTCTGCTCTGGATGCCACTGAATGATGTACTTCGGTGATGATGTTATTCCATGCTTTCCAATCCATGGTGCTAGCCTTAGCATGCTTGAGATCAAGGCAGTGCGATCTCAGGTCTTCCTCAGTTTGTTTCACCCATGTTTTCTCTGGTGCACTGCATTGGATTCTCCAGTGTGTGGGTAGCTACCACTGCAAAAGTAGGCGTGGTAGTCTTCTGGTGCTCATCCTGCAGATGTGGCCAAACCACTGTAGCCTGCACTGCCGGTCTTGGTTTTCAATGCTTGAGTGCTGTTGGCCTTATTCTCTGATGTTGTTGTTTGAGATCAACTTGACAGCCCTCACCATCAGTGGAACAATCAAAATGCACATCATCTCTGCTTAAGCACTGACTGAGGCTAGCTCAGACCCCACTAAAGATGACTTCTACGATCAATGCAACATGTGCTGGACTTGATCCCACAAATTCAGGGCAAGGTGGAGAAAGTAGGAGCAGGTCATGGAGTCTGCTATAGAACGAAAATCCCTCAGGTTGGCCTCTTAAAATGCAAAGACATGTGGAATGAAAAGCATTACTTGAAAACAAGTAAGGTTTAGCATCAGAAAGAGCATCGAGCCATAGAATAGATATTATTATCTCAAGAAGTTTTGTCCTATTATGCCAATATCAGAAAATCAAACCTAAGAAAGATGATGATAATAATAATAATAACTATGATGATAGTGTCTCTAGGTCAACATTCTTCAGTGTATCCTTCCTTGTATAAGACAGAAGACTCTGATTTGAGGGAAATTTGGATGCTATTTCTAGGAGCTTGTATGACCCTGTTGAAGTTCTTTTGTTGGCTTGACCTTTCTTGATACCAACCTGCATGAAACTGCCCTTTGGTCATATGATACAAACTTCATCTTTTAAAGTGATTTAAATTAAGACCTTCCCTCAAAATTTTGTGTTAATTTATGCTCCAGGCACTAGCTTAATAATCTCAAAGTTATTTTACTAAATTGCTTCATTATTTTCATAATTACCTGAAACAAAGATAATGTATTTCAACAGAAATATGATAAAAATGTTAGAAAATTTGTATTTTAAAAACAGAGATTATCTCAGATGGGTTGGTATCAAAGGGTTGATGTTATGTAAAATAAAACTTCTATCAAAATGTCATGTTAATTTATATTCCAAACATCAGCTTAATAATGACAAAGTTATTTTACTAAACTCTTTGTTAATTTCAAAATTAATTGGAAAAAAAAAAAAAAAGGCAGTGTATTTCATTAGAAATATCTTAACAAAAGGTTTAATGTAACACATTATTTTGCTTTGTTGTAATGAAAAATATTGACCATTCCTGCTTCAGAGTTGACAGGTGGTTACGGTACAGCAGGTAATGTGATTAAAGTATTTGCAAGCAAGTCATGTCAATGACCCTATCAGTATATATCGTGTTTCTAAGGTGGTGAGCTGGCAGAAACATTAGCACGCCGGGCAAAAGGCTTAGCGGTATTTCGTCTTTCATCTGCCGTTACGTTCTGAGTTCAAATTCTGCCGAGGTCGACTTTGCCTTTCATTCTTTCAGGGTCGATTAAATAAGTACCAGTTATGCACTGGGGTTGATATAATCGACTTAATCCGTTTGTCTGTCCTTGTTTGTCCCCTCTGTGTGTAGCCCCTTGTGGGCAGTCAAAAAATAGGTATTTCGTCTGTCTTTATGTTCTGAGTTCAAATTCCACCGAGGTCAACTTTGCCTTTCATCCTTTCGGGGGTTGATAAATTAAGTACCAGTTGCATACTGGGGTTAACCTAATCGACTGACCCCCCCCCCCAAAAAAAAAAAAAATTGGGAGCCTTGTGCCTAGAGTAGAAAAGATTATATTCATGTTTTTAACCCTTTAGTATTCAAATTACTCTGTTAAATGTAATGCTTATTTTTTCTCATTATTTTGAATTAATCATGCATTATTATCTCACAGCCATGATGTGGCAGGTTATTTTCAGAATTACATTGTAGAGTAGGCATGAGAGGCCAGATCTAACCAGTTTGAACATAACACAAGTAGAATCTTTGGACTGGATATAATTAGTTTAAATGCTGAAGGTTTAATAATGTAGTTAGATAAGACATGTATACTTCAATACAGTCTTTTATTCTTGTATTGATCGAAATACTTTGTCTTGTTGTTATTTAATAATCCTTAGGATGATAAAAGGGATATAAGGAATCATAAACAAGTGATATCAAGGGGTTTTTTTTGTCCAATGCTTTTGCCATTCTCATTAAAACACACACACACACACACACATATAATCTCACTGATTAAGGCTGATCATGTGATTGGTGTTGCTGTGGCCAGAGCTTACAAAGCTACTGTATTTTGTTGAAGGAAGCAACACATGGTTATTGTCTTCAAAGATAATAATTCACTGAGGCTGATGCCGATATTTTAGAGCCAGTTTCTCTGTGGGTTGTCATGTTTAAGTAAGTGAAAATATAGAAAAGTTTTTCCAATATGAACTTCTATTGGTGGTGACATATGCACAGTGTTGTTGATCATTGTTAAAGAGATGCCTTAGATTTCTTCAGGATGTGGAATTTTTCAGTCAAGCAATGTTTACAGTTTCATCCTCCATTACATTAAAGTATGGGTTGGCTCTATGAATGACAATCTATGCTATTAAATGTTGTCAGATCTTGGTCTGAGTTGTAACAGAGACATGGGACTTTTCTTGTTTCTTGAATGGAATGAGTGGAAATATTAAATATAGCTCTGCCATTGAAGGTGTTCACTGGCAGACCTATAACAATTCCTTTCAGTGCCATACGGAGATGCTAAAGTTGTTTGATATGCAGCTTCTTTAGAGAAGATGGTCTGAGCTGACATGAAGTCAGCTTTTTGGTTGTGTGTGTATGTGTGTGCTATGGTGGTTGTTTAACCCCAGGTCAAATCTTAATTAGTAGTTTTATGATCACAGGTATCCCATCCATGGTCATCCCATCCTTCTCTCTATATATCTAAGTCTATGTTGTCAGGTGTGTGTTTGCTTCTTTTAAGGGTGTAAGTATGAACTGAGGGTTTATAGGCTGCTATTTCAGAGAGCCCAAAATACCACAAGGTATTTAGCAACTTGAAGTTGCTGTAGAAGACATTTGCCCAATGTATCATGTAGTAGGATTGAACCAGTAACTCTGTGCTTGATGTGCTCTTGGTGGTTAGTTGTATGTAATGGTTGTGTGTGTAGTGTGTGTGTGTGTGTGTGTGTGTGTGTGTTTGTGTATGTGTATGCATACTCGAAGTTAGTGGGTGGGTGAATACACATAAAATGGGGGGATGGGTGTTTATATGCAGTGAAGATCAAGGCAAATTAGTTTTGTCTTTTATTTCCTCTCCTCACACACACCTTGTATTTTCAAATGCCTTTCCATAATTTCTGTGTAGCTACTGAAATGAGGGGTTAAGTTGGGGTCACAGTTTAGGGGTCGCTATTGTCTCCAAATCAAGTGAATCACTTTGGTACATATATGTATATCACGTGTGTGTGTGTGTGTGTGTGTGTGTGTGTGTGTGTGTGTGTGAGAGAGAGAATGATCATAAGTGTGACAATGTAGAAAAAACAATGTTAAATGAGTAAGCTGTATTTTATGAGAGATAGTGGGTTTGTGGAGGGTGAGAAAGAGAAAAAGAGAGAGAGGCAGATAGGGTGAGAGAAAGAGAGAGAGAGAGGCAGATAGGGTGAGAGAAAGAGAGAGAGGCAGATAGGGTGAGAGAAAGAGGGAGAGAGATATGGAAAGTATGAAGAAGGCAGAGGGGAAAAACAATGGTGGGGGAGAGAGAGGGGTAAGGAAGGAGAGTGGATTGGAGGGAGGCAAAGGAAAGAAACAAAGGGTTTAAGGGCATCTATTAATCTTGTTGTGTCTGTGTGTCCAGGGTCACAAGGTGGGAGATGCTGGTTGTGTGGTAGAATTTGAACTCAAAGGAAGATGTATTCACAGTCTATACATGTGTATACACACACTCACACATACATAGATATGTGTGTGTGGTGTGTGTATGTGTCAAGAGGAGGGAGCCAAGTGTTTTCAGAGAGACCCACCCCTGTAGTGTAACTCTGTAGGAGCTAACAGTGTCATGGTTTCTGGGAAGTGTGGAGGGAGTAAGGAAGGTGTTTTCCTGATTCCTGTTAATTTACTCTACCCCATGGCCTCTGTCCCCCAACTCCTCTTATCCATTTGTACATACATCAATCATCAGGTAGTTTTATACAACAATTACAACAACTATCTGTGCACTCTACAACCACCTTTTTTTTTTTTTCCCAACAGTAGCTTAATGGAATTGGAGGGTTACTCCATCACTCCTTTCCTCTTGGTTATGAAAACAGCCTATATATATAAACAACATTCTCCAGAAATACGCTGTTCATATTTTTCACATGGAAAATCGGGCATAAACAATCCAGTGCAAGCATAGCTATGTAGTTAAGGAGTTTGCTTCCCAACTACAGGGTTTTGGGTTCACTTCCACTAGAAACCCCTTAAGTTAGTGTCATGCGCTACTACAGCCCTGTGACTGGATTTGGTAGATGGAAACTGAAAAAAGCCCATAGTGTGTATGTCATCATCATCATCATTTAACGTCCACTTTCCATGCTAGCATGGGTTGGACGATTTGACTGAGGACTGGTGAACCAGATGGCTGCACCATGCTCCAATCTTGATCTGGCAGAGTTTCTACAGTCCTTCCTAATGCCAACCACTCCGAGAGTGTAGTGGGTGCTCACAATCATAAGGTCATCTGTTCAATTACTGGACTGGATGTCACATCGAATCTTTGAGCAAGGCACTTCCTTCCATGTCGCTCCAGTTTATTCAACTGAAAATGAGTACCAGTCAACTGGTGCAGTCATCTCTTTCTATCTCCCTCTTCTCTCTCTCTCTCCAGCCGTTACAATCTGAATGTTCTACTGGGTCAAGGGTGAGATAGCTTTTAAGGGTATTTATGTCTGCTTACAACTACTTACTTAAAATAGTCACCAAAAGCATGGTACAAGCTACAAAGCCGTACTCTTTCATGTGTGACATGCATACTATATCTCTGTCTGTCTCCCTTCATATATATATAGTGTACTATTCCATGAAGGTAAGATGAACAAAAAAGTACTCCACCTGGTGAGAGAGAAATATTTAATAAACATAGTATATGTTTTTATGACCTACTGTTAGTTTCATGTGATGAAAGCAGCTCAGACAGCATTTTTTAACATGCCTGGTGCATTAGTGCAAGCCTCAAGCTGCCCAGGGTGCCACTCAGTGGGACTGAACCCGGAACCATGTGGTTGGGAAGCAAGCTTCTTACTACACAGCCACTCCTTATAAAATGTACAGGGTATGGTGAATATATTGTTGTCTAAATTACGCAAAAATGAAAATAACACTGACAGCTCATTTTAACAAATATATTTACCAAAATTGCATAAAAATATCTTGAAATAATAAAGAGTAAATTTATTTTTAAAAATCGCCATTGGCTTCAACCATAGCTTCCAGACAACTTTGGAATTTCCTGCAACTCTTCTGGACAGTCTCCTTGTTTAAGTTGGTGAATGCTACCATAATCCTTGCCTTCAGTTCATCTTTGGTGTTACAAGGAGTTTTATTGGTTTCTCACTCAACTGTATCCCACACATGACAATCAAGGGGGTTGCAGTCTGGGGAGTTAGGTAGCCAGATGTTAGGAGTGATGTGGTCGCAGAAATAGTCTGACAGCCATGTCAGGGTTCCCCTGCTTGTGTGGCATGGTGCAGTCTTGCCAGACATAGGATCTTCCAGCAGCCACCCTCTTGATCCAAGGCAGCTCTACTTCTTCCAGGCACTTGATGTAGGCCTCCTTGTTAAGTCTGAGGCCACGTGGGAAGATGAATGGAGGCATAATGTCACCATCACTAGCGATCACTCTAAACACCATGATGTTGACTGGATGTTTGATTTTTATCCTTCTCAGTACATGCACTGTCCTCAGATTGAGACCCAAACACTCTGAAATGTTCGTTTTGGAGCTTCCGGTGCAAATGCCAAGCAGTACAGTATGTCGTTTCCAAATTTATGGCAGTGAATTGCGTCATTGTGCTGTTTTTTTCTCACAGACGGTACCCAACTGACCCTACCATACTGTGTAGTCAACAAAATAAAAACAAACAATGTGCATGTGTGAAATTAAAGATATACAATGGCCACAATTTACCCATCAATCCATGTATATACAAGTATATATAAATGTAACTGTATAATATATACATACACAGTATATTTACGTATATATGAAAATTTGCACAGATATACAGATAGACAGACAGACAGCTACACATACATAAATGCTTGTGTATGTGTGTGTATGTTTGTATGTGTTAATGTGTACGTGTGTGTAACTATAAATATACAGCACACGTCACCTTACTAAAAAAGCCCCATTACACACACACACCCACTCCCTGTTTCCCCCCTTTCTATCTGTCTGTCTCTCTCTCTCTGCTGTTAGATCAATTTAATGAGAAAGTCATTTTGAAACAAATGTTCACACAGAAATAATAAAACTAACAGTGAAGAGAGAGAAACTCTGACAGCTTGTACAAAGCTGGAAATTCATAGGACAGTCATTTGTGTCACTTTAAATCACACAACCGCCTTCACCATTGCGTTATGATAGATGCCACAGCTTGGGCTCCTTGTCTGAAAACTGACCTGTTTATGTGTGTGCCATGTTTCTATCGCCATAAGCAAAGAGTTGCTCCGTTATTATCCTGTCTGCCAATATATAGGAATACATGTGTGTGCATATGTGTGTATGTATGAATGTGGTGCCTTTGTATGTATATATATTTATATATATATATATATATATATATATATATATGCATATATATCTCCTTTGAGCTTTTTTGTGGATTAACAATGCTACCAATGGTTTCATGAGGAAAGAATTTCCACAATTTTCTAGTGATCCACTAAAAAATGTTAGTTACTGCCTTCAATTTGGATGGGACTAAAACTATTGGTAACATTGTTAATCCAGAAATATAGAATTTTTAACCACCAAATATGGTGTTGAGCTTTCATTCTCACTATTTGATATTATTGTGTGTGTGTGTGTATGTATGTGTATATGCACACACACACACACACAGACATCATTGCCATCATTACCATCATCATTGTTTTAACATCCACTTTCCCATGGTCAGACATGTTTTCAACAGAATATTAGGAATGAACAACCTCATTTGAACAACAGTGATACATGTAATTAAAGACACATGTAATTAAACAGTGATATATATATATATATATATATATATATATATATATATATATAAGATCATGTGATCGACCAGACTATCAGATGTTGTTATACATTGCTGGTCACAATGCGTTTTGCATCATTTTAGGGAAGCACGTCAGTACATACATACATACATACACACACACATATACACACACAGGTTCATGTATATGTATGATGAGCTTCTTTCAGTTTCTGTCTATCAAATCCACTCATGAAATTTTAATCAACCTGAAGTTATAATATAAGACACCTGCCCCAGGTGCTGCACTGTGGGACTGAACACAAACATGCCCATCTATTGGGAAACTAATACTTTGCTTGAAAACAGGTGAAGATTGGCAACAGGGAGAACATCAACGAATTCTGTCCAACCCATGCATGCATGGAAAAGTCAACATTAAAACGATGATAATATATCTATTTATCACATGCACATTCAGTTATCTGTATATGATAGTCTTAATACAGTTGCTGTTTATCACTCACAAGGCATTACTCAACCTACTGCAATAACAATGGTGCTGTATTGTAGGACTGACCCTAAAACCATGTGGTTGCAAAGGGAATATCTTAACCACAAAGTTATGCCTTTGCACCCCAACACATACATATAGTAGGTGAGTGGTAGAATTGTTAGTGCTGGCAGAAACGTTAGCACGCCGGGCGAAATGCTTAGCAGTATTTCATCTCTGAGTTCAAATTCCACCAAGGTCGACTTTGCCTTTTATCCTTTCAGGATCAATAAATTAAGTACCAGTTACACACTGAGGTCGATGCAATCGACTTAATCCCTTTATTTGTCCTTGTTTGTCCCCTCTATGTTTAGCCTCTTGTGGGCAATAAAGAAATAAGAATTGTTAGTGAATTTTGAAAGTAGGTTATAATCTGAGTTCCAATCACACCCAGAGTCACTTTGACTTTTTCTTTACTGAAGACAGTTAAAGAAATATTTGGCTGGGTAAAGGAAGGTAATCAACTGTTATACTTTCAAAAGAAGTGACCTAGCATTGTGACAGTATAGTGACCGAGAAAAATAATAGAATAAAAGAATGCGTGCGCACGCGCGCACACACACACAGTCATGCACTTACATATAAATGCTTACACTCATGAATGCATTCATGTATTAGTGCAAACACATACATGCATTCATACAAGTGTAAGTATATATACAGGATGCATAAGATATTTGAGGACAGATTTATGTTTATAAAAAAACACATATATAATAATAGATAACTTTATTTATCGAAAAATGCTATGAGGATAAAAATAAACCTTCTTTTCTATAATGTTATTCAGTAAAGCCACCTTAAGCTTCAACAAATGCTTCTATATGAGATCTAAATCATCTTGAATCAAATGGTCCTGGTTGATTTTGGACATTACTCTGATTATGGCAGCTTTCAAAGAATCTTTGGCGTTACGGGCATGTTCATTGACCTCTCTTTCTCAACAACGCCCCACATGTAATAGTCCAATGGATTGCTTTGATACTGGTGATACAGTTCCATCTTTAGTCTCTAGCTCCTTACAAACTTTGTAGATGAAAGACCTGGCAACTTTTAAAAATTGAGATATTTCTAAATCGCTATGCTCAGCTTTTATAACCACAATAACAGCATGCCTCTTCATTTCTTGAGTAATCTGAGGGTCTGCCATTATTTTCTGAAACAAAGATTATACAGAGTTAGCTTAAAATGCAGCAATGAACCAAAAAAAGGTTTGTCCTCAAATACCTTATGCAGCCTGTATATATATATATATATATAATTGAATAAGGGTAGAAATTGATATTAATCAATTAAAACCAGTGGCCTAGCATATTAAAAAAATCCGAAGATTAAAATATTTTTTACATACATTCATGGAAAATAGCAATTTTGACATCTACATCTAGCATATTGACTGTCCACTTTTAGTGGTCAGTCTTTTAAATTTTGTATATATATATATATATATATATATATATGTGTGTGTGTGTGTGTGTGTGAACTGTGAAAATGTGTGTAGCGATAGAATAAAATATTGATAAACCAGATCCACTCACAAGGCTTTGGTTGACCCAAAGCTATAGATGATGCTGCACGCTGGAATTGAACTCCAAGACCACATATTTGAGAAGTAAGCTTCTCAATCACCCAACCATAAATGCAGTCTTAACCCTTTAGCATTCAAACCAGCCATATCCAGCCAAAATATTATACCCATTCTGTTTTCAAACTGGCCAGGTCTATTCTGTTATGTCTGGGGAGAGTCATTTTCTTTTTGTGCCTTATAATATAACACACTCACCGGTAAAATTTCCACTTTTTTTCTTATTTTTATTTTCCTAAAAATTTTTGTTGCGTCTTGCAACCTTTTCAATAGTCTTGTCCAGATCTAGTGTCTCACACTAACATTGCTATATCGTTCTAAAAATTAGCAGTTATCTCATCAAAATCTCAAAGCTATAAAATAATGAATGACTAACTCAAAACAATCTGAATAAATGAGCATTGCTTGTGAAGGTGCATGGCTCAGTGGTTATAGCATCGAGCTTACAATCGTAAGGTTGTGAGCTCGAATCCTGGACCAGGCTGCATGTTGTGTTTTTGAGCAAGACACTTTATTTCACGTTGCTCCAGTTCACTCAGCTGTAGAAATGAGTTGTGACGCCACATGTGCCAAGCTGTATCAGCCTCTGTCTTTCCCTTGGATAACACTGGTGGCATGGAGAAGGGAGGCCGGTATGCATGGGCAACTGCTGGTCTTCCATAAACAACCTTGCCCAGACTTGTACCTGGGAGGGTAACTTTCTAGGTGCAATCCCATGGTCTGTGTCGTGACTGAAGGGGGTCTCAAAACTTGTGACAAAATAATGTGGAAGCTGAAGGGTTAATGATGTCAAATGTTATTAACTTCAGTTTTGCAACAGCTAATCTTTATCATTGTCTTTGTTTTATTTTCTCATTGCAGTTGGACCTTCATATACGTTCCGTTTTAAGGTGAAATTCTTTTCTTCAGAACCCAATAATCTCCATGAAGAAATTACACGGTCAGTTGCATTTTATTTCTTTATTTGCCCTGATTTGGTTATAATTCTATTGATCATTCTGATATTTTATTCCATGTGGATTTGTTGGTCTTGACCAACGACGAACTTTTTAAGCACTATGTGTCAAAATTTTAATCCCTTTAATAATCCTGTTATTGGAGAATCACACGATGGCTTGTTTGTTTAATATTAGTTTTTTTTTTCTTGCTAGCATTTGTTAGATAATGGGGGAGACTGATTTGAGGCAGTATTTTATGGTTAGATGCCCTTCCTATGGCCAAACTTAACTGTTTTACTGCTAGTCTATGAAAGTGTGGAGCAACTTGTCATAGCTTCTTTCCCTGTGTTGATTATATGGTGCCAAGCAAAGAAGTGGAATATCAACATTTGCACACGTGTGCATACACACACACACACATATGCATTCATATATACATATACACATTCATACATATATACAAGGGGATACTGAATAGTTCCTGGCTTTGGGTAAAAGAAAATGCAAGAGGATGAGTTATGATTTCATTCAACATATTTCCCTCTCAGATTTACACACTTATTGCAGTGGTCATTCAGGTTTTCTAAGCCCTGTGTTGTGTGGACACCCCCAGACAATGAAGTAGGCTAGCCCAATACGTAGATATAGAGGGAGAAGTCTAGACGTCGGGAGTTGAGTAGAGGTCATCGGAACATGCGATATAACACCCTGTAAAAGAACTCAGAAGATTGGGTCTCCTACCAGACCTTTCGTGATATCCTTAAAGCCAGGAACTTTTAAGACACCTGTGTATTTTGATTTTAGGTAAACTTAAAGTGGTTGGCATGAGGAAGGGTGTCTAGCCCTAGGAAACAAATCAAAAAAGACACTGGACAATGACAGTCTTCCAACTCGTCAAATCCTGTCTGTCAAATCATCCAACCCACACTAGTACGAAAGACAAAGGTTAAATGATGATGATGATGATATTCCAAAGAGATTTTTTTTTTCAGTCCATTATGTGTCAACTAAAAAGCTTGCAGTGTGTCGCTAACAACACATGTATCACAGATTTGCCATTAATGAACTATACCAATTCTATGACCATATACTACTCTAAATATAATTTTCCTGTATCCCATGTCCATACCTCTAGTCTGCTCTTATTCTATAACTACCATCCAGTGCCATTACATATCCATACCATCACAACCTACCTCTAATGTAACCACCATCCTATATCATCAAATATGTATATTTAGCTACCATCTACCATTATGGATGTTTCCATCTACTGTAGCTACCTTCTATTTTCGTTTAGACAGATGTAGGTTTGTAGAATTTTGTTTAAAGACAGACACCTAGAACATTACTACCACAACTATCGCCACATCACAACCACCTCCACTATCACCGTCACTTTGATATAAGCCCAATTATCTAAACCAATTAGATATGGTTATGAAATTGAATTTAATTGGACAACTTCCACCTTGCTCCACCATGTTCTTTCAGATATAATAATATCAACAACAATCACAGCAGCACCACCACCACCACAACTACAACTATTACTACTACTACTTCTACCACCGATAGCAATAATAATCCTTTCTACTATAGGCATGAGGTCTGAAATTTTAGGGGAGCAGGATAGTTGATTCCATCAACCCCAGCACTTGACTGGTACCTATTTTATCGACCTTGAAAGGATGAAATGCAAAGTTGACTTCGACAGAATTTGAACTGTGAATGTAAAAATGGATGGGCCGATAAAATAAGTACCAGTTATGCACTGGAGGTCGATGTAATTGATTAGACCCTTCCCCTAAGATTTCAGGTCTTGTGCTTATAACAGAAAGGATTATTATAATTATTATTATCATTATTATTGTTAAGGTGGTGAGCTGGTAGAATTGTTAACATGCCACCAATGATACTGGCATGTTAATAATTCTACCAGCTCACCACCTTAACAATAATAATGATAATAATAATTATAATAATCCTTTCTGTTATAAGCACAAGACCTGAAATCTTTGGGGAAGGGTCTAATCAATTACATCGACCTCCAGTGCATAACTGGTACTTATTTTATCGGCCCTGAAAAGATGAAAGGCAAAGTCGACCTTGGTGGAATTTGAACTCAAAACATAAGGATGGATGAAATGTTGCTAAGCATTGTGCCCTGCATGATAACGATTCTGCCAGCTTACTGCTTTAATAATAATAATAATAATAATAATTGTTTCACAAGATCAGCAATTTTAGGTGAAGAGACCCCAATGTAGTTGCATGATAAACTGGCAAAAGTAACAATGTGAAGGTAAAACCAAATGCTTACAGTATTTAAACTTGTCCTTCTGTACAGAGTTCAAATCCCATGGTATTTCATTTTACTCTTTAACTCCCCAGAATTGGCAAAATACCTTTGATCATGTGTTTGTTTGTCTGCTCAATCAGGGTTGACTTGAGACTAAACAACGACAGTAACAAACAATGGTTTCAAACTTTGGCTTTGTCGTAGCAGTTTTGAGGGGAGAGTATTAACCAATATCATTGACTTTAGTACTTGACTGATACTTTATTTCTTGGATCCTGGTGGGCGAGGGATGAAAGGCAAAGTTGATTCCGGTGGAATTCAAACTCAGAACATAATGAGTCAGGAAAAATTCTACTAGGCATTTTGTCCAATGCTATGATGATTCTGCTGGCTCACCAGTTTCAGATATAGGCTTAAGTTCATGGTCTTTGAAAAATAATAGTGATTTGCTTGTTTGTTTTACATCTGCCTTGTCTATGCTTGCATGGGTTAGATGAACATGTTTCTTAAGATATTGTTTTACAACCAGGTACCCGTCCTGATGCTAACGCTTACTTGATTTTTGAGAGAGGATTAAAATTTTCACATAGCTTTGAAGACATTAAGTGCTTAGCTGATTTCCTGACAGGAAAATCTTACACACTGCACTTTGATGCAAGCAAATGCAGTTGTAATCAAACACACACATACACACTTGCATACACATACATAAATACATACACATCATCATTGTGTTAATGTCCACTTTCCCATGCTTGTATGGATCTTGCGGAATTCATTGAGACAAATTTTCTATGAATGCATGCCCTTCCTGTCACCATCCTTCATCTGTTTCCAAGCTTGGTAATATTTCCCCATGACCAAACATATTTTCTTGGAAGATTGGAAATAGACACATCTTGTAAGATTGGTGAGGCTCATTTACAATATCACACAACGTCAAAGCAAGAACACACAAACACACACTCGAACACATGCACATATTCATATATATATATATATATAATATATACAACAAACTGCTTTCAATTTCTGTTTACTAGATCTGCTTGCTATCGTACAAATCACTTGCTCAAGGTGCTTTGCAGTGGGACTGAACCCAAAACCATGTGGTTGGGAAGTGAATTTCTCAACCACATAACCATTCCTGTACCTCTAATAAATAATCCTTTCTACTAATGGCACAAGCCCTGAAGTTTGTGGGAAGGAAAGTAGTCAATTACATCAACCCCAGTCTTTCACTGGTATTTAATTCATTGACCCCTGAAAAGACGAAAAGTGAAATTGACCTCGGCAGGATTTGAACTCAGAATGTAAGGATGGATGAAATGTTGCTAAGCATATATATATGCCCAGCATGCTAACGATTCTCCCAGCTTGCACCCTTGCACCTATAATAAATAATAATAATAACAATAATTAATAACTCAAACCATGAATAATAAAGATAACAATGAAGCTATTTTTCTGTTCTATGCTTCATTCTATGAGCAAGTGTGTGTCACAAACTACAAGATTTATCATCTCTCTCTCTCTATCTATCTATCTATCTATCTCTCAGTGTTATTATTTTAACATATTTTCACCCCTGCTATTTGAATTTTCCCCTTATCAATGTCTTTACGCTCAGCTTCATTCCTCACTCTGTTGAAAGGGAAATATTATATAGGTTAGCACTACCATAGTTGTGATGAGTGAAAGGAGCCCGCTTCTATCCATCCAGAGAGGTGTAGTAGTGGGTTACAGTGATTGGAGTGAAGCCAAGGAGGCTCCTTATCTTCTGTACAACAACAATAATATCAGTAAGGACAACAACAACAACAGCAACAACAACAACGATTGTATCTGGTGTAATTTAGAAGCTGTAGTATATGAGACATTTCATAATCTGTTCATGTTTGCCAATGTACCTTGTTTGTACAGGTAGATGTTACATTAGGATGTGGGATAATGTGTAGGATGAAGAGAAGAGAGAACACTGATTGTAGCAATGAATGAATCTATGTATTTGCATGTAACATCATCATCATCGTTTTAACGTCCACTTTTCCATGCTTGCATGAAGCAGATAGAATTTATTGAGGAAAATTTTCTCTGACCAGATGCTTTTGCTGTCACCAATCCTCACCTGTTTCCAAGTAATGTTATATTTCCCCATGACCAAACAAGTTTTCACAGAATATTGATAATGACTGATACTCATTTACATTTATCACACACCCGTACCTGTACTTGCACTCACTCCCACATGGTTTTAATTCCACATACGCACATACACACATGCACTCACAACCCCTCACATGTTATACTCCTGCACTCACTCACACATACATACTTACATACACACACACACACACACACACACACACACACACATACACCTATGTTGAATTATTGAGCAATCTACAGTTACTCTACCCAGATTACAAGTTCAGGCTTATACCTGTAATTACTGGAGCACTGGGATATGTAACACACTGCCTAAAACCAAACTTGAGAAATTAGGCTTCTCAAAACCAGAAAGGAGAAAGCAGATTTGAAGACTATATATCCAATCCATCACTGGAACTGGAAAAATCTGTAGAACTTTCCAGATGTTTATCATTTAGGTATATATGCACATGTCTAGACATGCAATTATATGCATGAGAGCACACACATAAAACATACTAGTCTGCATATGCACTGACTGTAAACACTGCACATATATACACGTACATGGAAAGTTGTTGAATGAAGAAGACTTGGATCTAGGTTAGAAACTGGCACCTTTTCTGTTTGCAAGAAATCTTGAAATAAAACTGTTTAATGATATACATACATACATACATACATACGCATGCTCGCATGCATGCCCAATCATAATTGTCTTGTCTTTGGCAGACATGTGATTGAATTCCCATAGGTGATTCTGTCAGCTACTTTATGTCTAAGGGGTATTTTACTTAATAATTTATGATGTCTTGCAAACCACTTGCACATGCAAGTGCTACCAGTCAAAAACTCCGTACACCAGAAGCCAGCAAGTGTATGGGGTCATCAGGAGAGAATGCGTGCCATTTCGGGGCCTACCTCTCGACGGCATCAATGCGCACCGGCTCCCATTCACTGATATGAGGCCCCACTTGCTAGATCAGCTGGTTATTAAATAAAGCTCAATATCCTTCTAGCCATCGCTCATCGTCTCTTTTTAACCAAATCCAGTGGCTAGCCTTCTCCACTGTAGATTGGATATCAGTCATGGTGATATTGACTTTACATCTTTCATTAGCTTCTTACGAGGAAAAAAAAAATACTTTTCAAATTTCTCAATCCTTGAAAATGAGCCAAAACAAATTTACAATTATATTTTCAAAAGGCAGTCAGATGTTTTAATCATTATAGGCAAAGATGTGGCTGTGTGGTAAACTGCTTGCTTCCCAACAACGTGGTCTTGGGCTCACTCTCACTATATGGCACTTTGGCCAAGTGTCTTCCAATATAGCCCTATGCCAACCAAAGCCTTGTGAATAGATTTGGTAATGAGAAACTTAAAGAAGCTAGTTGTTTATAAATCTAGAATTGTGGCTGTGTGGTCAGAAGCTTGCTTCCCAACCACATGGTTCCTGGTTCAGTTCCACTTAGGCAAGTGTCTTCTACTATAGCCTCAGGCCAGCCAAAGCCTTGTGAGTGGATTTGGTAGACAGAAACTGAAAGAAGCCTATCATATATATATATATATATGTATATGACGGGCTTCTTGAAAAAAAGAGAGAGTTTTAGGTTAGTTAAAATATGTTTGTGTCATATTTCAACTTCTAAAGACAAATTCACTGCAGTTATTATGGAGAAAAAATTCTATCATATGGTAAAAGGTGCCCATTGTTGCCCTGTGAATTTGCCTTTAGAAGTTGAAATATGTCAGATACATATTTTAACTAACCTAAAGTTCACTTATACCCAAACACTACTTCGTATTGATACGACTGAATTTCTTCTGATCAGGCAGTCCAATAGCGCAACTCGGTCAATGTTGTTGACTGTTTTTAGTTAAAGCTATGACTTTAAATCTGCCCAGAATTACCTCTATTTGGTATTTCCCATTCAGGAAAGCTAAATAGACTGAAATGCTGTGTTTGGCAATCCAATAGAGGACAAAACTTGGTAATATGGTATTTTTTTTCCACACCTTTTGCCATGGAGAGAGAATTATTTCTTCCACAGTAACTGCAGTAAATTTGAAATATGTCACAAATATATTTTAACAAACCTAAAGTTCACTTATGCCTAAACACTGCTTGATGCTGATACTGCTGAATATATATCTATATATATATATATATATATATATATATATATATAGATAGATAGAGATAGGTGTAGATATGTGAGCATCACAAAAGGAAAAAAAAACTACAGGAGGATGGAACAGAGGAAGGCAGGCAAGGGAGGTGTGAGAAATAAGAGAGAGAAGTAAGGAAACTAAGAAAGCCCTCCAGAAGTTACCATTATGAAAATAATACTGGCTGACAAGAGATAATTTCTATATCATGTAAGTAAAAGGGAGATGTGCGGGGGATCTTCACCATAATTACTATCTTCTACTGAATCTGTCCTCACTACTAGACTTTCAGGGTTGGCTTTCTGTCATGGCCCACATTGCTGTTTCTTCCCCCACCCCGTCACCATCAAGCCTTTTTCTTTCTTTCTTTCTTTCTTTCTTTCTTTTTCTTTGTATTTTGTTGATTGTTCCACAATAAAGAGGTGGAAATGTTGAAACATTTTACTTTTTAATTAGTAGATTACTAGTGACAGGTTTATGTGGGAAGCAAGCAGAACAGGTCTTCTTGTCGCAGAACAGGTCGTCCTTCTTGCAGAGTGGGTTGCCTTGTCGTAGAGACAGTCATTTTGTTGTCAGAGTGTGTCAATCACAGTTGCGTAGTTTAAGCTGTTCGCTTCCCAACTATGTCATTTTGGGTTCAATCCCACTGTGTGTCACATTGTGCAAGTATCTTCTACTATAGCCCTGAACCAACTGAAACCTTACAAATCAATGTGGTTGATGGAAACTATAAGAAGCCTGTTGTGTGTGCATGTGCATGACTCTATATACACACTCATACATATACATACATACACATGCATGCACATATGCACACACATACACATGCATGCACATATGTGCACATATAAAGGCAGCGAAATGGCAGACTCATTAGCAGCATTTTGTCTGTCTTTAAGTTCTGAGCTCAAATTCCTCCAAGGTCAACTTTGCCTTTCACCGTTTTGGAATGTACCAGTTGATGTAATCAACTTGCCCCTTATCCCCAAATTTCACACTTTTTGCCTCTAGAAGAAATGGTTTACATGCTCTCTCTCTCTCTCTCTCTCTCTCTCTATCTATCTATCTATCTATCTATCGGCCCCCCCTCTCTCTCTCTCTCACACACACATGATCCAAGCCATTACTGGAACTGTAAAAGTCTGTAAAACTTCCCAGAAGTTTAACATTTAAATATATATGAGTATGTCTAGACATGCAACTATATGCAGGAGAGTATATACATAAAACAAAACATACATATGTGCATACATACATACCCACTCGCCCACCCTGTCGATGTTGAAATTCCAATGGAGGAGCCTTGGATCTAGGTTACAAACTGGCTCTTTCTCTATTGGCAAGAAATCTTGAAATAAAACTGAATGACACATACATACACAATAAATTAAAAATGGATCAGCCAGGGATTGAACCGGGGACTGTAATCTCCATTTCTCCGTTATCACTAGCTATTGTTAGACCTCCAGTGTAATGAGACCCTCCTTAGATTTTGAAGTGTGGCAGCTGAGTGTTGAATGAGAGTGATAGTGTTGATGGGGTGGCTTGTTTTGTTTTTGTTGTTCTTTTTCTTTTTGGTGGCGGGCGGGGGAGGGGAGCTTTGGAGGTTAGTAAGAAGCTTGGGTAGAGAGCGGGGGGGGGGAATGAGATTTGCTTGTGTTTGTGTGTGTGAAGAGGAAGTGGGGTGCAAGAGACTGTGGGACAAGTGTGGGAGGCTGTGGAAGAAGAGTAAGTATGGAAGGTCGTAGGAGGAGGAAGAGGAGGAGGAGGAGCGTGGGAAGTCATATGGAGGAATGGGTGGTCGTGGCAGGAGGGGTGGATGAAACAGGAAAAACTTTGGAGAAAGGAAAAAATATTGTATCATGCATGTGTATCAATTATTTGTGATGATGGTGGTGGTGGTGGTGGTGTGTGGTGGTGGTGCTATTTATGACAGCAGATAAGGTGATGGGAGTGGTGGAGATGGTGTGTGGTGGTAATGATGAGGGCGAAGATATTTATAATGGTAGAGTTGTTACTATTCTTTAACCCAAGGTTAGCCTTAATCTGGCACCTATATGATCACAAGTGTTCCATTTATGACCATGTTCATTATTTTTGCAGGCATAATGTATCTAGGACTACATTATCCAGTATGTCCTTAATTTTTTTCAAAGCAGCAGTATGTGGTTCCAGGGAGATTTGGACATAAACAAACCAACACTAGTTGTCAAACGATGCTGGGGATACACACACACACATACACAGACAAACACATTCTCTATCTCACACACAAACATACTCTCTCCCAAACGCGCACACGTATACACACACACACACACACACACACACATTCTCTCTCCCACACACAAACGCACAACACACACACACAAACACATTCTCTCTCCCACACACAAACACAAACACACTCGCTCTCTGCCCCCCACACACACGAATACACACACACACACACATACACACAAACAAACACTGTATCCCACACATACACGCAAACACACACACACACTTCTTTCAATTTTTATCTGCCTGATCCACTCACAAGGTTTTGTTCAGCTCGGGGCTACAGTAGAAGACACTTGCCTGAGGTGTCATACAGTGGAATACTCAGGCTGTGGCCATGTGGTTTGGAAGCAAACTTCTTACCATTCCCTGTTGTAGTTATGATGATGATGATGATGGTGGTGGTGGTAAATTTTAGTTGAAATAAATAAAAGATATTTCACATCCCCAACCACCCCACCTCGTCTTGACCCCCCCCCATCTTCCCCCTACAAGGATTATTTAACTAAAGAAACCCTTTCACTGCAAAGGATTTCAGAGGACCATTGTCAGATTAGATTCAGAGCTGTGTAAAATTCTGTGTGTGTGTGTGAGTGTGAATATGTGTATGTGTACATAACTGTGAATGTTTGTGTGTATGTGTATAAGCTTCTGTAAATTAATGTGTGTGTGTGTGTGTGTGTGTGAATATATATATAATTGTGAATGTTCATGTGTAGTGTGAGTGTGTGCATGTCTTTAATGAATGTGTGTGTGTGTGAATGTAAAATTGTATGAATGTGTGCATGAATACAAGGGTGTAAGTCTTTATAAATGTGTGTGTGTGTGAGAGTGAATATATGTGACTGTGAGAGAGAGAGAGAGAGAGACAGAGAGAGGGGGAATCTGTGCATTTGAATCTGTGTTTGAATGTTGGTGACTGTGTAAATGTAGGCTTGAATCTGTGTGTGTATGTGTGAGTGTGGTATTTTCAGTCAATTAACTCCACTCTCACCTTCCACTTCACTGCTGAGTACAAGACAAGGGACTTTGTGACCCACAGGTTTTCATTTTTTTTTTTTTTACTCTGAACACTAGAATGGGAGTTGGCGGTGGTGATAGGGCTGCCTGATGTCACATATTGTCATACACTCACCTACATACACCACAAACTCATGCACACACTCACACACACACAAGCAGACATTTATGCTCACAGTTAGGGGTGGGTAGAGAGGAGACAATGTCAGCTAGTGAAGTAAACACACACAGAGTCAGTCTCACTTAGAAAGTACATACATATTCAGTCCACCCAAATATATAAATACATATAATTAGATGCTACTAGATATCCCACATTCAAATTAACGCACATGTATGCATACACATACACACATAGACAGACACACTCACATGCGCGCACACACACACACACACACACTCTTATGTATGGAAAATTTTTTTGCTTATACTACTCCCCCTCAAGGCCCACCACCCCATCATTTCTCTTGCTGACCCTTTCTTCTCTAATGTTAGGCCTTATCCAGCTCCTTTAATGCAATCCCTTCTTTAAACATCTACCTCCCTGTCTGTTCTCACCACAGTCTCCCCATTCTTCCTATTTCTCTCTCATTCTCCTCATTACATTTCTCTTTCTCTCCTCCTCCTTTCTCATTTCCAATGTCCCTCTCTCTTTCTCTTTCTCTCCTTCTTGTATCTCTCTCACCCCTCCTCATAAACTCTCTTTGTAATGCAATATCAATTAAACCCTTTTGGTGTTGATAATCAAATTATTTCAACAGATTTTAATGAGATGCTCTGGGTAGATTATGTTGCAATGTATGTGAAGGGTGTCTATATGTGCATATGTGTTGTATGCTTTGTATATACGTATGATATATATATATAGTTTGTGTGTGTGTGTGTGTATAAGTGCATGCATGGTTGTTTGGTTAGAAACTTGTTTTCCAACCATATGGTTTCAAGTTCAGTCCCACTGTGTGGCACCTTGTGTTTGTGTGTGTGTGTATGTGTGTGTGTATTCGTGTGTGTGTTTGTGTGTGGGAGAGAGAATGTCTTCTACTCCATCCTTGGGCTGACCAAAGCCTTGTGAATGGATTTGGTAGACAGAAACTGAAAGAATCCCATCATATATATATACCAGCTGTTGGACCCGGCGTTGCTCATGTTTTCCGTGTTGAATTTAAGCCCACCCCTGACCTTGTATTGAAATCTTCTATGTTCCCCGTACCAACTATTACCAATTAAGATATTATATCTGGTTCAGCAGGGATTTTACCCGGTTAACATTTTCGACATACTCCTACAAACTGGACCGTCTGAAATCGCAGTCAAACTTTTGGGTGTACCTCGACCCATTGAGAGTGATGTTTGTTCATTTCTCTCCCCTTTATGCCACCTTCTGTACAAAATTGATCAGCATGTCCAATCACAGCAAAATTTGAAGAAAAGTGTTAAGGCTATGTCCTAAAATAGGATCCATGTGACCATTTACATGAAAATATCCCATTGACTTTTAAATCCCAATACATTATATAGATAATCGAGGTTTCATATGTCGAAGTGCATAATTTTACTCATGGATCTATTTGCTTCAAAATCAGTTCATTATTTGATTTTGAGTGAATTTTGATGATTTCTGCCTTTTACCAGTTTAATTTTATTTCTACTACATGACTCCTTCCATAAACTTTACCTAAATGTCGAATTTCATCAAAATTGGATAAATTCTGTAAAAGTTAAAGCATAAAATATTAATCCTATGGGTAATTACATACAAAAAGCCTATTGATTTCTTAAAATACCCTGCTCACACGAAATTATCAATCTTTTGTCATCTCTTCATGCTGGCATCAACTAATGGACATGAACTGAAATCACGTGTAAAATTTCTACAAAATCAATAAGAATGTCTCTAAAGAAATGCTTATTTGCATTTGTGCCCTTTTGAATTAAATAAACACCTTTACTGTCTCCCCGACCACAAAATTTACCTACATCTCAAATTTCATTAAAATCAGATAAAAAATATAAAAGGTGCGGCCAAAAATAAAATCCCTATGGGTATTTGCACGCAAAAATCCTATTGATTATATAAAACTACTGCTCAGGCGCAATTGATTTTTTTTGTCAATGCCATATACTGACATCAACTTACTGCCATGAGCCGTAACTTAGCAGTTCAGCAAAAGAGACCGATAGAATAAGTACTAGGCTTACAAAGAATAAGTCCTGGGGTCGATTTGCTTGACTAAAGGCACTGCTCCAGCATGGCCGCAGTCGAATGACTGAAACAAGTAAAAGAGTATATATATATATATATATATATATATATATATATGTATATAGAGGAGTAAACACATAAATGTGAAACAAGGTGGAAAAAAGAGTACTCAAATACCAGTGGTAGAGTAATATGCTTTATTTAAAGCAGCAGAAAGTTGAATTTTCTGCTGCTTTAAATAAAGTATATATATATATATATATAGAGAGAGAGAGAGAGAGTGTAACTGATTTAAATAGTGTTTACTATAAAGCTCTCTAGGCAGAGGACTCAGGTTGTTATCTGCTGAGGAGTGGTCAATCAGCTATGAGCACTTTTAGTTTGCTGTTTACAAACAGAATAATGAAATATATTTACATTTTTGTTTACCTGTCACAGGATAGGCGTTACCTACTGTTGTCTATAACAAATAATTTTATCTGCGAATATGTGCTGAATAATAAGGTGCAGCAGATTGTTTTGAATTAGTTACTGACTACAAGGTCACTGTTTCAAATCTCACTATAGCCCACACTGTCATGCAGCTTTGAAGCAGGTTCCACTTTCATAGTTCAATGGTTTAAGTAGATAAGGCGGCGAGCTGGCAGAAACGTTAGCACGCCGGGCGAAATGCTTAGCAGTATTTCGTCTGCGTTACGTTGTGAGTTCAAATTCCGCTGAGGTCGACTTTGCCTTTCATCCTTTCGGGGTCGATAAATTAAGTACCAGTTACGCACTGGGGTCGATGTAATCGACTTAATACCTATGTCTGTCCTTGTTTGTCCCCTCTGTGTTTAGCCCCTTATGGGTAATAAAGAAATAGGTTTAAGGTAGGATGGGCATTCAGCAGTTAATGCAATTGCTTTAATGACCACAACAAATCACACGCACATCGATAAAATTAAAAAAAATGCCAACAACATGAATATAAGCAAAAAAAACCTGCATTTATAACTTTATTTTCTAATATATTTTTTATTTTTATTTATATGTTTTTGCTGATCTTTATTTTCCACCTCAAATTATATGCTTAAACTTACAGATTCAATGGTGTTTATTGAAATACAAGTCAAAATAGGGTGGGAAGTTTGAATATAAAAGCTGGGGAAAACAATAGAAGAAAATATATATAAAAAAAAAAAAAAATCAATGCATATCTTAAATAAGGTTTCCTTTGTGCTGATTTCACTTATTACATGTTCGCATGAAGAAGAAAAACAAAACAAAAACAAAAAAACCCTCACTCAGACACTCCTGTGAAAGGCACACAAGTTTCTTCTTTCTCCCCCATTTCCTCTCTCCAGCACCCAACCTTCCTCTCTGTCTGTGCCACCCTTTGTCTTCAAATATTAATATGCATACACATGAATGCAGTCATTTGAGAGGCACATATGCAGATACAACAGCCTCTCTCTCCCTCTCTCTTTCTCTCTGTCTTCTTTTGTTTCTTCCTCTCTTCCTCTGTATCATGCTCCAGTGGCACATTGATTGCCAATTGGTCATTTGGCAATCAATTCGCAACAGTTTATTACCATAAATTACTTTTTAACATATTTAATGCAGTGAGTCATTTCATATATATATACACACACACACATACATATATTGTCTGATCAATAAGTATCCGGATTGTTGTCATAGTAATGAAGCTAAAACACACAGAGTGAAGCCACTTGGCACAGATTGACCTTGAACTTTGCTGTGCATGCACTCTTAGTTTTAACATTCTAGCTCACTTCCACTGTTTACAGCAGTGCTTGGAAGGAAGGTGTGTAGCATGTGATCATCATATTAACCATGACAGATAAAGGTGAGCAGAGAATCTGCATCAAATTTTGCCAAAAGCTTGACAATACCTGCTCAGAGGCCTACACAAAGCTTTCACTATTTCAAAGTTTTTGTTATTGTTTAGTTCCAGATCAACCCTGATTCAACAGACCCATTATCAAAGGCATTCCGGACCTGACCATTCCAAATTTTCCTGTGTGCAAGGAATGCAAGGCCATGCCATCCAATGTCCATTTTTTTAAGTTGAGTGATACTGAGTGATTTGGCTGCTATTATTAACAAGTTACTCATGTACAACAGTTGCTCTCTAGTAAAATCCCACTGGATCTTATACTCATTGTTCTCAGTGATGCCTTCTGGTTCATGTTTGTACCATTTCTGTGCTGTGTGCAGATTGTACTTTTCACTCAGTCTCCAGTGAATTATTATCATCATCATCATCATTATTATTGATTGAGAGGGCAGTGCATGCCATCAAAGTGACACTGGGGTACAATTATATGAAGCCCAATATGCCCATCATGACTACCAGTCTGATTAAGAGTACACCAGACACCTGCATCACAGCCTTATGTGTGCAACATGGTGATCTTATATCAAGTGTGGCTCAGTGAGAATTCTCTTGCGGTTGAGTAGCTCATCCAGCTCAAAAGGTCCCTGGATAAGAGCTGTTTAAGGATGTTGAACGAAACACCCATATTTTCAGAAGTAAATTATTCAAATCTCAAGGAATTCCTCTCAACACATGGTTATGATGCTCACCCATTACATCTGCTTGTGATCAGAGATACACATATCATCACATGCTCAACTGGTTACGGTCAAGCGACTGACAAACGAATTTGTGAGACAAAACAGTGAACACGATAACGCTTTCAATCAGTTAAGATCAAAAGTCATGAGAACTAGTGACTGATACTGCATCAGTATTATTATTATTATTATTATTATTATTATTATTATTATTATTATTATTATTATTATGTGACTTTCAAAGAATTCTAAATATAGCATTCATATACTCACTTATGTACCTATGCATACATGTACTCATAGATGCACATGTACTCATAGATATGTGCATACTCATACAAGAAGGATACACACACAGGCATATACACATGCACACATACACACACGCACACATTTCCATGTAGACACAGACATTTCTACACACACACACACACACACACACTTCCACACAGACCCATGCTCACATATACGTATACTTTAAAATAAAGATCAAGTTAGAGATGCTACTTTTGTTAACCCTATCCTCACCCTCCTATTGTTTAGATTTCATCTGATAATGTTAACGATGATAACAGACTGGATTCTGGCTTATTGTCTGTTTGTCAGTGTGTGTTGTTATGGTCTGTGTGTGTATGTTGTTACGTTCTGTGTATGTATGTTGTTACTGTCTGTGTGTGTTGTTACTGTCTATGTGTATGTGTGGATGTATACACATGTACATAGTCACACATATACACACAAGAGAGACTATCTAGATAAAGTACTCAAAGCATTTTAATGCTGAAAGATTATATTTATTGAAGTTATATATGTGTGTGCATGTATGCATGTGTGTATATCATTCAGTGTGTGTGTTTATGTATGTTTGTATATATATATATAATATATATATATATATATATATATATATTGAGACCGATAGAATAAGTACTAGGCTTACAAAGAATAAGTCCCGGGGTCAATTTGCTCGACTAAAGGCAGTGCTCCAGCATGGCCGCAGTCAAATGACTGAAACAAGTAAAAGAGTAAATATACATACACACACACATGTGTGTGTGTACTTACATATGTACTTACACGTGTGTGTGAGTAATATACTTTTATATCCTTAGGGAATTTTCCTGATTCCTTTCTTTTCAATCAACCATTCAAAATGTAACTAATTAAGACTGTCTCATTAAGACTAGATTAATGTGTGTTAGATAGCTTCTTCCTCACCCCTTTGCTTCCTGCCTTCTTCTCCCCCCTAATTTTTTAATTGGATCATCAATTTCTTTCTCCTTCTTATACTATCTCAGCACAGAAACAACATTTAAATTAACGAGTGTAATTAATGATAATGAAGAAATCCATTTCTTGAACATTATGGAAATTAATTTAATTTTAATTCAAATGGTATTGTTGTTACTGTTGCTGTTTAACCCAAGGCTAAATCTGAATGAGTAGATTGCTGATTGTTTGAAGACCTTCCAGCTGGTACCAATCCATATTCTTGTCTGTCTCGGCAAGATTGTGTGGAAGTGAGGTTTCTTTTGTAATCATGTGACTTTGAGTTCTATCTCGTTCTACAATGCCTTGGGCAGGTGTCTTCTACTGTAGCCTCAAACTAATCAATATTGCTTTGTGTGTGTGTGTGTGTTTGTGTGTGTGTGTGTGTGTTGGTACTTGAATAATCATCATCTGAATGTCTTCAGTTTTTGTCTCTCTATTTACATGTAAATAATCTTTTACTCTTTTATTGGCTTCAGTCATTTGACTGTGGCCATGCTGGAGCACTGCCTTTAGTCAAGCAAATTGACCCAAGGACTTATTCTTTGTAAGCCTAGTACTTATACACTGGGAATATCCAGAATTTTGTGTACTCCACATGCACCCTTGGATTAACCAGAGAATGAGAAATCGGTGCCCCTCCCAGTTCTTCCCACCAGATTACAGTTATGTCATTAATATAAGCTCATTTCACCTGGTTAATTTCTGCCTCTCCCATCTATAAAACTTACCTGAGACAGCACCTTTTACTCTCCTCTCACTTTCCTTCTCAAATCATACTTGAAGAAGTTGCTGAGGGTTTGTCATGGTAGGACTTGTCTTCAACCCTTTCAATGAAATCCATCTTACTATTTCTTCAGCCTCCAGATGGTGGAGGATTTCTGCTCATCTTTTCCATAAAGGAAGTTGTATGAACTAATAAAAGGACCTTTATGAAATAGCTTAATCTTCTAGAAAGAGCAACCAAGTGTTCCTCAAGTCACATGCTACTGTCTTAACCCTCTGAACATGGAATTCCTGAATGCAATTTAGCCTGTTGACCAGGTTCCTAGAATGAAAATTCTGAAACAATACCAGCCCAAACATCTGCCCTTCAAGTTTCAGCCACAGAGGATTAGAACTTTCCAAACTGGTTGCTCACATTCAAAGGACTAAGAAGAGAAAGATATCTTTATATATAAAAGTGAAGTTGTGTGTCTGTCTCCTACGATTTAGATTCCTAACTACTCCCACATTTTGCGGTGCAGTGTAACCAAAAGCGGGTATCTTATAGTCGTGATTCATATCGAGCCCTTCTGGGTATTAGCGCGCATCTACGATGAGTTTACGATTTGAAAAAAAATTTACCATCATTTTTTCCCATTTTTAATGCATTTTTTGCTGTTATATAAGGGAAGTAACTCTCTAAAAATGTATTATTAAATCTCAGAACGTAAAAAGCTACAGTAACACCCCCCCCCCCTTTGTGGTTAGCCATATTGAGATGGCTATTATACTTTACATCTCTAAAAATGCTTACATAGTTATTTCCCTTACAAACCCGAGCAACGCCGGGCGATACTGCTACTTTTAGATAATTAGATACACTATGTATGAATAAAGTGAAAGGAGAGTCAAAGAATTATTTTGATCAGGGGTTAGTTGGATCAAATTTGACCTGGGGCTAAAACAACAGCAGCAACAGTTTAATCAACATGTGATAAACTTCTGACATTAATGATATCCTCTCATTACATTCACGTACACACACAAAGGATCAGATTTAGGGGTCAAAGTTGAGGCTTTGTTTCTTTGATAATTTGGTCTACTCCCTACAGTCAAGCTACCTCTTACCACTCCCTTTTCTTATTGCCTGCCAGTGTTGTGTGTGCTGTCGGTGGTGGTGGTGGTGGTGGTACTAGTGAGAGAAAGAGGTGGGGTGAGGGGTTGATGCTTCTGAATGGTCTTCAAACTGTATTTTTTTTTCTTTCTGATCCTTACCCACACCCTTAATGATTTTCTTCACAATTTTCACCTTTCTTTATCTATCCCTTCATCCCTACCCCCCTCCTCATATCATCTCCTCACCCTCACAGCCCAACTCAACCCAGCTCACTGCCTCCTTCTCGAGATTTGTCTGGTATTTCTAACTGCAGAGTTCTGTGATACAGATATGCTTGATTGTATACATGCATGCACGTATGTATGTATGTATGTATGTATGTATGTATGTATGTATGTATGTATGTATGTATACATGCATGCACGTATGTATGTATGTATGTATGTATGTATGTATGTATGTATGTATACATGCATGCACGTATGTATGTATGTATGTATGTATGTATGTATGTATACATGCATGCACGTATGTATATATGTCTGTATGTATGTATGTATGTGTGTGTACATATGTACGTAGATATGTATATATACATATGTATATGTGTACATACATATATATATCTATATGTATATGTATATACACATGTATGTGCAAATATAAGTGCATGCATGCATGTGTGTGTGTGTACATATGTACGTAGATATGTATATATACACTTGTGTATATACATATACATACATATGTATATGTGTACATACATATGTATATCTGTATATACATATGTATATGCAAATATAAGTGCATGTATGTGTGTGTGTGTGTGTGTACATATGTACGTAGATATGTATATATACACTTGTGTATATACATATACATACATATGTATATGTGTACATAAATATGTATATCTGTATATACATATGTATATGTATGTGTACATACACATGTATGCTCAAATATAAGTGCATGCATGTGTGTGTGTGTGTGTATGTATACACACACATGCACAAACACACATATTTATACAGACACATATAGGTGCAGTCCCAGCTGTCACTTCCCCCTACACACACACACACATTCACCCGTACCTTCTTACCAAATCCTTAATTCCTTGTGAGAAACCTATACAAAAATTTACAGATTCTTTTACAACCATAAACTCCACCATCACCCTTGTCCAGTACACCCACTACTCCCTTTCTACCCCGACCCTCATTTTTTATTTTTATTCCCTGTCTGTACTTTATCTCGGTATTTGCTGTGCTATAAAATTTACATTTTTTGATATGAAGGTGTGGAACTCAGAGAATGAAAGGGGAATGAGATCCTGTATTCTTTTTAAATTCTGTGATGGTGGTAGTGGCGGTGGTGGTGGTGGTGGCAGTTGTGTCTGTGCTGTTGTTGTTTAGCCCCAGGTTGTCGGAGACAGCCTCTTACAAAGGAACTTCTCTGTGGTAATTTACCACCAATGTCACACATCATCAGAGAAGGAACAAGAAGATTTGCTGGACATTCCTGGAGAGCAAAAGATGAGATCATCAACGATGTTTATCTCTGGAAACCGAAGCATGGGTACGCAAATTCAAATGTTGGTAGACCACATTGGACCTACATAAAGCAACTGTGCAGGGACTCTAAGTGCACCTGGGAAGACCTACCATGTGCAATGGTGGACTGAACAGACTGGGGCAGAATGAGTCGCAGCAATCCATGCAATAAGCACAGCAAGATGATGATGATGATGATGTCCTTGATCCATCAGACTTTTGATGAAAGGGTGTTCGAAATTAAAATCATAACTATACCATTTTTCTTTTAATCAAAGAAAATGTGATCATATTTGTAGTTATGATGGTGGTGATGTTAGTGAGTAATGTGGTTGTAGTGATGATAGTGGTCACATTGATTGTCATTGTGCGGCGAGCTGGCAGAAACGTTGGCACACAGGGCGAAATGCGTAGCCGTATTTCGTCTGCTGTTACGTTCTGAGTTCAAATTCTGCCGAGGTCGACTTTGCCTCTCATCCTTTCGGGGTCGATAAATTAAGTACCAGTTACGCACTGGGTCGATGTAATCGACTTAATCCTTTTGTCTGTCCTTGTTTGTCCTCTCTGTATTTGGCCCCTTGTGGGTAGTAAAGAAATAGGTATTTCGTCTGCTGTTACGTTCTGAGTTCAAATTCCGCTGAGGTCTACTTTGCTTTTCATCCTTTCGGGGTCGATAAATTAAGTACCAGTCACGCACTGGGATCAATGTAATCGACTTAATGCCTTTGTCTGTCCATGTTTGTCCCTCTATGTTTAGCCCCTTGTGGATAATAAAAGAATAAAATAGTATGGTTATTGTGGTGGTGGCCATTGTAGTTGTAATAGTTGTGATGGTAGAACTCTGTATAGTCGTGGTGGTAGTAATAGCCAATCTGGTTGTAATAGTGGGATGGTTAGTGTAGGTGTAGTGGTTTGGTCAATGTAGTTGTAGTAGTAGTTATACTTCTAGTGGTGGTTGCAAAGAGTATCAAAGAAAGTGCTATTTGTAGTGGTGATGGTTGTTTGTGATGTTGTTGCTGTTGTTGTTATTTAACCTCATTAAACCCTGACTGAGCAAACATTATCAAAGACATTCCAACCATGGCCATGCAACCTTTTTAAGGGTATCAAGAAATACTTTCTTGAGTAAGACACTAGGCTTGATTTGAGGAGAGAGATTTTGCTATTTTCCAGCGTGTTGAGTGATCATATGCCTACAATATATGTTGTTGAGAGTGCAATGTTGCTGTGATGGGTTGTCCTTATAAGATACCTAGTTTGAGATAGAAGGATTGGTGCGTATAGACAAAGTGAAGGGGAAACAGCTCACATCTTTTAGTATATGGAATCATAAGTTTCTTTCTAATTAGTTGAGATAACAGAAGATTCTCTAATGTGCACTGATTTGACTAATTAGAATTGGTATTAATCACACCCTAGTCAAACTTCAATTCTGAATGCATGCTAAAAATATATATATTTTATGTAATAATTTGAAATAAAAAAAAAATTTTTTTTTAGAATTGAATGATACATAGCCACATGTTCAACACCACTGTGAAAATAGGTGCCAGAAATTTTACCTGCCTCCATGACTTTGTTACTCAATTTCTATTGAAATGCACTGTCTTAATTAATTTGTAAAATAATGAGGAATTATTAAAATAATAATTGTTGTTATCAAGCCATTACTTGAAACAAATTAGTGCGAAATTTTAATGGAAGAATAATTTAGATTTGTTGTTGTTATTTAACCCCAGGAAACCCTGAGCTCCAACAACTTCAGTTTTCCATCTGTCCAATAATAGTAATAATTCCTTCTATTGTAGACACATGACCTGAATTTTTGTGGGAATGGGGGCTAGTAAATTATATCAACCCCAGTGAATAACTGGTACATAAACACGAGTTTTATGTCATAGAACCAGGGCTAGTCCTAGATGGGTTTAATACCAGAAGGATTTAGTACCAGATGGGATTGGTACCAGAAGGGTTTAGTACCCTTTTGTTACCATATTTTTGTTGAAATACACTGCCTTTGTTTCAATTAATTTAGAAAATAATGAAGAATTTGGTAAAAGAAACTTTGTCCTTATTAAGGTGGTGTTAGGAATGAATTAACATGAAATTTTGATAGATTTTAATCTAGGTCACTTTAAACATGAGGTTTGTGTCATAGCACTGAGGGTAATAATATCAGGCGGGTTAGTATGAAAGAAGTTAAACCTGAAAATTTTGTGACACATTACCAGACGCTGTCAATGGACAGACAATCTACGGTTCCACAACATTGAAACTAATGCATGTCATTATGTCTGAGATATTTATTTCAAACAAATTTCTGGATATTCCCAGAGTTTTAATGTGAAATATTATCCTTTTAAAGTACTGCTGTCAAAAAGTTGAGTGATTTTTTTTTTTTTTTTGGTCTTTTCCCTGACTATATTTATTTATTTATTTATTTATTTTGGTGGTGGAGTGTCTAATATTCAGATTTTTACCTCATATTTTCAAGTATTGGTTTCCCTCATTTCATATGGTGATACTTAAAACAACAACAACAACAACAACTAAATACATAAAGTGAATATAGAATGTTGTACAGCTGTGAAAGTAAAGTTGTATGATATTCACAGCTTCTACAAATTTTTAGTGGAATGAAAAAATATTTCTTTTTTATTTACATGTTATAAGTGCAAGGCTCAGATTTGGAAAAGGGATTTTTTAAAAAAATAGTCTAGACAGTGAAGGAAAAACAATACTCATGCTGCTCCCTTTTTTCGTAACTGTCCTCTGTAACTATTGCAGAGAAAAGGGGTGAAGGAGTTATGTCTCTCCCATGGGTTATCTTCAGATGGAAGATATGATTCGAATGCTTGTTTCAACAGAATGTACTCTACTAAAGATATCCAAGAGAGGGTCAGATAATATATTTATATATATATATATAAGCTGAAGTTGTCTATGTATGGCAGGTTTGGTAGCCTTCAACTAACACTATCTTCTCTGAGACCCTGCGGCGCAAGTTGACCAAAATTGAGAGTATGATAGAAGAAGGCTTGCTCTTCCTTCCGTAGAAAAAAAAATTCAAATCGGACCATGTCAACACCAAAAATTATTTACATCAAAAAGGTGCTTTTTTTCTATGAAAATCCCGATTTTTTACGGTTTTTTTTACTGCTGTGTTGCCATTTTTCAGTGTATTTCTACCAGAAAAATGCTCACTTAAAGAGAATAACAAGCTACATAATGCAAAATTTTTACTTTTCAAAAATTCCAATTCTAAAGGGTCGAAACAAACCCGAGCAATGCCGGGCGATACTGCTAGTAAGTGTTAAATGGAGGCATAGATGGGGGTTAGTCAACTGAATTGAAAACCCAGCATATGACTGGTACTTGTTTTTATCAAAACACCAGAGATTTGAAATCATAATATTAATCACCTGGAGAAAATAATACATGTTTAATGTTTATACAAGTGTTCCTGCTATAGCTAACCTAAGTGTAAAGTTTCAAATTTAGAGTAAGGAGTGTAGTAGATTTAATGGGAACCCCTCTCTATTACATGTTTGGGACTTGTTTCATGGACCCTGGGAGAATGAAATGGTAAATTAATCTTGGAGGAATTTGAACATGGAGTGTAAAAGGATGCAATTAAATTCTTTCATTTTGTAGTGTTGCTCTATGTATAATTTGCTCCTGAGCCACATGGTTTCTGAGAGCGAACTTCTTAACCACACGGTCATACCTGTGCCTCTTAATAATAATAGCAATAATAATAAAGATAATAGATGTTGCAATACCAGGTGAATTGAAGGTGAAATGTAAGGAAACAGAAAAGATTGAGAAATACCAGCCACGGCGGGATGAGATATAAAAGTTATGGGGCATGAGGAAAATAATGGTGATACCGGTTGTAATTGGAGCATTAGGAGCAATTTCCAAGGGCTTTGAAAAACATATTAAGAATATTGGAGCTACTGTCAGGCTCGAGGTGATCCAGAAGACAGCATTGTTGGGTATAGCTCACATTCTAAGGAGAGTATTGTCTCACTACTTGTGACCTTTGGTGATTTGTAATAATAATAATAATAATAATAATAATATGCTTATTTTCTCTATCCCTCTGAACAGACGGATGAAGAAAATAGGTAAAAAAAACCTAGTTTAGTGCAGCTTCAAGAAACAGTATTATTAGTGACAGCTAGGATGCTTAGGAAGGTTACTTGTAGACCAATGTTAGAATTTTTTTCCCAACAGTCTAATATGTTGTGCATATATGAAATAATAATAATAATAATAATGGTTTCTGATAATAAGGGATTTAGTAAATTAAATTAACTCCAGTTTTGACTGGTACTTTTGACTGGAAGGATGAATGTTGAATGTGACTTCCAGCGACATTTGAACCTTGAACATAAAGGGAACATAACAAGGTAACTGAAAACAATACAGCAATGTAGCTTTTTTCTCTTTTTCTGCATCAAATCACTGCTCTTAGTGTGATGAAAGGTAATGAATGAAAGGTTAACAGTGACTGGCCACACCTCATGTAGCTTCACCCTCTCTCAGTCACATTACACTCTCTAGCAAAAGTTTCAGACTTTCCCATGGATTAACTAACAGCAATTAAATGCTTTACCCTAACCTTCACCCCCCACCAGCATGATAGCTGTTGGGTGGAGTAGGAGAGTGTATATTCTTTACATTGTACTGAGAAAGAGTTCACTGTTTCAACTGGTATCTGATGACGCATTTATATCACAGGATATTATATTTATTTATCTATATCTGATATACCAAGATATATTTATATATGTGTGTGTGCATATGGATATATATATATAGGTGTATGTTTGAATGCATATATATATATATATATGGGTGGGGTGCGTACCGTTAATCCCTACATATTTTTCTCTCTCTGGGTTTTTTTCTTTCTGTCTCCATTTTTTTCCCGCTCACCCCTTTATGTTGACGAGCTTAGGTTCGGAATATCAAGGACTTTTTCATTTTGATTTTCCAGCAACTGGTGATTCAGCAAATCACTTCTTCTGGATAAATTATGAGGGAGAGCTTGAGATGCTCATCGTAGCCAGTCTGGCTTCCTGTATGACCTGTGTGTTTACATGCATTATTTGAACCCAGACTTGAACATAGCAAGATAATTAAAAGTAGTGCAACAATGTAGGCTTTTTTTTTTTTGCATCAAATCACTGCCCTTAGTGTGATGAAAGGTGATGAATGCAGTTCTTTGTGTTGGTATCAAAATTTCAAGAGATCCTCTGCTTGTTTAGCTTTAAGTTTCCTTTAACTATAGCTACCAGCACTCCATTGAATATGACAATCAATGTTCCAGCTATCCGATCCTGCTCATCAAATTCATGTACAAGTGACTGAGCACTCCACATAAATGCAAACCCTTAACATAGTTCTCAGGGAGATTCAGCATGATACAGAATGTGAAAAGGCGGCAAGCTGGCAGAAACGTTAGCACACCAGGCGAAATGCTTAGTGGTATTTCGTCTGCCGCTACGTTCTGAGTTCAAATTCCGCCGAGGTCGACTTTGCCTTTCATCCTTTCAGGGTCGATTAAATAAGTACCAGTTACGCACTGGGGTCGATATAATTGACTTAATCCCTTTGTCTGTCCTTGTTTGCCCTCTCTGTGTGTAGCCCCTTGTGGGCAGTAAAGAAATAAGAATGTGAAAGGGCTGTCCCTTTGAATTACAGGTGCAACTCATTTTTGCCAGCTCTGTGGATGGGAGCCAAGTGAAAGAAAGTTGAATAAAATGTCTTGCTCAGGGACACAGTGTGCCACTTGGAATCACAACCTTATAATTTTGAGCTGAATACTCTAACCATTAAGCCACGTGCCTTAACTGAGAATGTCAATGGTAGTGTCAGAGGTAAACAACAAGCTATACCAAACCATGATTATGTTGCAAAAAGAAATGTACCGTGGTGTTTCAACATGTTAGCTTCATGATACCAATGATGTTAGAGGTGTATAATTAGTAGGTTAGAGGTGTGTTGATAACTCATTATTGTGACTGCTGATGGTCCAGCAAAATGGTTAATCTGTCAAGGTTTTAGAGCCAAAGATAACAGAAAATCAGTAAAGTACCTGCTTATAGATATTCTCTGGCTGGTTGGCTGGCTTGATTGTTGTTGCTTTGTCTCTGTTGTGTTTTGTTGTTGTTTTTTTCATTGTTCCTGTTGTTGCAATTTAACAATGCTTAACATATCTTGCAAGAAGTGAAATATAATTTTTTTTAATGAGAAGTGGCTGACAACAACAACAACAGCAACAGATATAACATCAACAGCAGCTGTAGTTTATCACCAGCAATAACAATTACTTTCCTGATAAGAATCCTGTATGTGATAGTGGTGGCGGCAACAATGGCAGCGGCGGTGGTGGTGGGGAGTTGGCTGTTATCTCCACTACACCTTATTAACACCTCTCCTCTACACATACACACATACACATTTACTGACATATATATATATATATATATAACTCAGTAGAGGTCCCTTCCATGCTTATGACACATATTATCTTTATTTCCTTTCCTTTATCATATTGGTCATATCTTCCCTTGCTTAGGCAGTTCCCTTATCTACTAATCTGATATTATTTCTCTTCCACCTTCACTACAGCCTTAACTGCAACATGAGGAGAGGAGGTACTGGATTGATGACAGAGGTGGGGGTGGGCGGGGTAGGGACAGAGTTCTTTTCCTTCTTTCCTTCCTTTCTTCTTTCCTCCTATTGTACACATAGTGCAGTGTACACTAACACTCACTACAGTTTCTGTATGCAGAGTGTGTATTTTGTCAATAGAGAAGATTGTTTCTATGTAAGTAAATGTGTGTGTGTGTGTGTGTGTATGTATGTGTCTGTGTCCTTGTATGTATGCCTCCAAGTTGAAGGTGTACCAAGCAGTTGTATGCATAAAGGATTGTGCGTGTGTGTGTGTGTCAAGGTGTACTTGAAGAGTATGCTTGTGTGTGCGTGTGTGTGTCAAGGTGTACACGAAGAGTGGCTATAGGTATGGCCATAAGAATGTATAGCATAGACACACACTCACACATATGTTTATATGTATGTAGACACCCACACAGTCATATGTATGTGTGTGTGTATGTGTGTGTGTGTGTTAAATGTAAGATCTAACCCACCTCTTTCTATTCATTATACCTACACCACCCTCACCACAACAATGTAGAAGATTACAAAACAAAAGCTTATATTTCAGTCTCTGGATCTTAATTTCTCTAGTGTTTATATAGGGCTCCTCTCTTGTTCTCACTTCAGCCACCCCCACCTTCCCCCACCCCCTATCTCAGCTGAAACACACCATTATCATGGATAAACTTGTTCAGGCTGTAAATCAATAGTGTTTGATGGGTAAACTACTTTTGAGGCCAGTTGTTGTTGTTACTAATGACTCAAACGAAGGGATCAGTTTTTCTTTGGTTTGTTAACATAAAGCGAAATCTACTTTAACTTAAAACAACACAACTCCTTCAAAACTATCCATTCACTTTGAGTCTCCAACTGGTTGAACCAGCCAAGGTGTGTTTATGTGGTTATTCGACCTGCTAGAAATAACAGTCGAATTTCTCAGTTCGCACTCTTATTTCTTTATTGCCCACAAGGGGCTAAAGATAGAGGGGACAAACAAGGACAGACAAAAGGATAAAGTCAATTACATTGACCCCCAGTGTGTAACTGGTACTTAATTTATTGACCCAGAAAGGATGAAAGGCAAGGTCGACCTCGGTGGAATTTGAACTCAGAACGTAACAGCTGACGAAATACCTATTTCTTTATTACCCACAAGGAGCTAAACACAGAGAGGACAAACAAGGACAGACATAGGTATTAAGTCGATTACATCGACCCCAGTGTGTGACTGGTACTTAATTTATCGACCCCGAAAGGATGAAAGGCAAAGTCGACCTCGGCGGAGTTTGAACTCACAACGTAACGCAGACGAAATACTGCTAAGCATTTCGCCCGGCATGCTAATGTTTGTGCCAGATTGCTGCCTTCAGTACTACTCTTCTCTCAGTCGAGAGGTCTTTGTCATGTAAGCTACTTTTAGTGGCCTTGCTGGTGTTGGTGTCACATAAAAAGCATCCAGTACACTAAAGTGGTTAGCATTAGGAAGGGCATCCAGAAACTCTGCCAAAGCAGACAGTAGAGCTTGGTGCAGTCTTCTGGCTTGCCAGTTCCTGTCAGACTATCCAGCCTATGCTAGCATGCAAAAACAGACATTAACCCTTTAGTGTTCGCTTTATTCTGCCAAAATTAATGCTTTTTCATCCACATTGTTTTGAACTAATCAGGCATTATCTTGTAGCTATGAGATTTTGATGAGGTAGCTGTTCATTTTTAAAACGATATTGTAGGGTTGGTGTGAGAGACCAGATCTGGCCAGTTTGAACATAAAACAGGCAGAATACTTTTGGCCAGATATGGCCGGTTTATATGCTAAAGGGTTAAATGATGATAATGATGATGATATTGCAATTTAGTGTTAGGTTTTCTATAATGGCCGTATTTATCAGATCTTAGATCTATAGTTATATCCAAACAAATTAACTATGCTTAGATTCATATCTACCATGATCTTTAAATCTCATTATGAATATGTTGAATTTTCTTAACAGCTTATAAACTGTTGGCTGATATTTATAGTCTTTGTTTGTCAGTTTTTATTTTGTTTTTTTTATTTAAATAAATATATTGACCTTCTCTGTGCCAACGATAATATTTAGATTAACGATTAGTATCTTTTTAATTTTATTTCCCTCCTTTGTAAATTCACCATTTTGATTTCCCACACTACTTTTGATAAGAAAAGAAATAACTTTGTGCGCATCACAATTTATTCCATAACATTAAGAGCCTTATATTAACTTTAATATCAACATACTTAAAAATGTGCATAAGGAAAATAAATCTAGCAGAAGTGCAGTTAATGAGAGAGAATTCCTTCAGTCCATCCTCTCATAGCAATCACTTGACTCCTTCCTGGAACCTTCCAATTTCCCCATAAGTGTGCTAAATTTTTTCCCAGATTAAGAATTGCACTTTTGGAGAAGTTTATTTATTCATCATCATCAAGGTTTTGAGCTGACAGAATCATTAACATTCCAGACAAAATACTTAGTGGCTTTTCACCCATCCTTGTGTTCTAAGTTCAAATTCCCCTGAGGTCGACGTTGTCTTTCATCCTTTTGGGACCAATGAAACAAGTACAAGTTAAGCATTGAGGTCAATGTAATCAACTAGCTTCCTCCCTACAAATTTCAGGCCCCTTGTGCCTATAGTGAAAAGGGATATTATTAGGCAGTGAACTGACAGAATTGTTAGCACATAGGACAAAATGCTTAGCAGCATTTCTACCTTTTTTTTCTTTTTCTTTTTTTTTTTTTTTTTTGCATTCTGAGCTCAAATACTGCAACGGTTAACATTGCCTTTTCTCCATTCAAGATTGGCAAAATAAAGTAACAGTCAAGTACTGGGGGAGGGGGGTGTCAATGTAATCGACTTACCACTCCCTTCAAAAATTGATGCCTACTGCCAAAATTATAAAGAATTATTATTGTTATTTTCATTTGATTTTGCAAAAATAAAACAAAGGTTATGACATGACCTTTATTTCTATTTTGAGGATAAAACAGATGCTTAAAGACTTGAAGGAATACTGCAACTAGTAAGGTTTATATATATATATATATATACACACACACACATATATATATATATATATACATATATATATATATATATATATATATATATATATACATACACACATATATATATATAATATATATATACATATATATACATATATATAAATATAAATAAATATATATATATATATTATATATATATATATATATATACATATATATACATATACATATACATACATACATACATGTATATATATAATCTACTGAGAATAGTAAGTTTTATAATAACTGAGAGATTATATCAGGTCTTTTTTTTTTCCTTTTCTTTTAATACAATACATTGCATAACTTTTCTGAACTGGGATTCACATTTCCCTGTAGCCTGTGGAATAGGGGTCTTCCCCTGCTAAACAAAACAACCTACTAACATATTTTACTATAATAAACTATATATTCTTTATTACATGGATATATGTGTGTATACACACTCACACACACATGCATGTGGTGATGCATGTTGTGTAACAGTGATTGATATTATCTCTCTTTAAATCCTTCCTAAAATTAGCACAGAAAACTCAAACTTCAAAATTTTCCCAGAATAATGCATGAAGAAAAAATGTCCCAGTCTTGAGGTGTCTTTGCAATAAAACAGGATTTCATTAAAGAAACATTGAAGGACTGCTTAATTGTAATGGAGTGATAAACTCTCTCTCTTTTTCTCATCCATCCATACACACACACACACTCAGAAATCAAAGTACTGGAACATTTACTACAAGGCATGCCTTTATGATTCTGCCCCATCTTATCTAATAGTGATAGTAAATGTGTGTGTTTATGTATGTAGGTATATAATCATCTTCGTTATTTTACATCTGCTTTCCAAGCAGAGGTGTAAGTTGGATGGGTCACCACAGTTTGAATCAGTTGATATTCAAGGGGTACTGCTCATCTTATTCACATTTAATTTTCGGCTTGCTTTGTATTGCTGGATGCCCTTCCTAGCACCAACCACTTTACAGAGTGTACTGGGTATGTTTTTCATTACACCAGCACTCAAAGATAGCCATGGCACTTCACAATGCTGTGTGTCTACTTGCTCACCGACCTTTTTATGGGGTGAGAAACATGAATGATAGTGTTGGGATATGTGATAGGAAGGATCTGTGTTAATTTATTATGAAACCTTGAACTGTATGAAACTAGTGGTATCAATCTGAAATACAATAATTTAATTTACACCTTATATTAATGATTATAAATCTTTTGGACCATTAATCTCATCTTTAGGGATTAAATTGTTCGCCAGACTGGATTGGAACTAGAAACCTTTGTTTATATTAAGTCTAGTGGTTTTCTTATCCACAATGCTGCTGTTCTAATAATTACAGCCATAATGCTATGGAACCTTGAATTATATGAAACCAGTGGTATGAGACCAATAATATATACTGGTCATATTAAGGCTGGTCTGTTAATTACATGCCTACACTATTTCTGTACATTATACATTCCCATGAATATAAATGCAGAGTATAATATTATATAAGCATAGCATACTAACATTCATATATTCACAAGCAGTATTTCTTTAACATGGTTATATATTTACTGCATGGGAATAAGTGCCATATAGTGTCACTGTATGTATATGTGTGGATATATATATATAAATACAAAAACGCATGTATGTAGGTACATGTATATATGTGTATGTATACATAACTGTTCATACATGTACATACAACAATAGTTACTAACATATTTTGTACATTCATAATCTATTGGTTAGTGGGAGTGGATGAAGGGGAAAAAAACTAAAATATTTAAACACATAATTCATATGCGTGCTGTGCAATAATGAAGTCAGTTTGGTTAGTGGAGACAGAGAAAGCCGTTTCTAATCACAGACGATGTCTTTTAAAGAGAGAAACCACGTCATCCATTTTTGTGTCTGAACCCCTTGGAGGAAATCTTTAACAAATGTTGTAATCTTAATTGAGATCATCAAATTATGGGAGATTACTATCACTGTTCCTTTTAAGAACTTCAGAGAACTTTTAGAAATGGTTAGGTTAGTGGTAGGTGTGTAGTGTGTGCAACAAGAGACATATAGGGAATTTGAATTCTTTGTGGGGTTTGGGGGAGGAGGGAGGGGGCAGATTGTTGTTATTTTATTTTTTTTTTTTTGCCAATGGGTTGGTGGTAGAATTTATTGTGCTTCATAGTTACTTTGTTACTTGGAGTATAACAGATTAAGGCAATCCCAACTACTAAGAAACATTTGTGTTTTTGGTATCTGATAGGATGGTGGTGGTGCTTGCTGGTTTTCATACAGGGGCCAGAAAAGGGAGAGAAAGAGAGAGGAGGTGTTCCGAATAACCTCTTCCTTTTTCCTTCCCTTCCAGCCATTATGTAACATTGTTCTCTTTTCAAATGAAATAAACCCTTACCAGATGTTGTTATCTGATAAACGTAAGATTCCCTATCATCATCATCATCTTTGTCATCATTACATAAATTAGACTTTTCTTTTTCTTTTGTGTGTGTGTGTGTGTGTGTGTGTGTTTTCCAGTAGACATAGACACTACATTAGCATAAGTATGGTGTCATAATTAGTAAATAATTAATATTATATTTGGGTGGGGTGTGACTACAAGAAATTATGATTGACAATTATTTTGTCTGTGAAATTTATATACAATTACACAAAGAAATACTTGGATTTACTCATGCATGTGTGTATCTGTATTGCGTGTGTGTGTGTGTACGTTGTGTGTATTCACTTACATACACATACACACATATATTAAACAGTCATAGCTGAGATAGACTAAACCATCTCCAATAATTTAGTCTATCTTATGAACCGCAGTAATTATTTCAGTGTGCTAGTTATTTTGTCTGTATCTGTTGAACTACTAGCTTATGCGACAAACAAGGATAATAACATAACATAAACAACACTGACACAAATTTCTTTTTTGTATGATAAGCATCGGCACAGTTTCCTATTTCTTTATTGCCCACAAGGGGCTACACACAGAGGGGACAAACAAGAACAGACAAACGGATTAAGTCGATTATATCGACCCCAGTGTGTAACTGGTATTTATTTAATCGACCCCGAAAGGATGAAAGGCAAAGTCGACCTAAGCGGAATTTGAACTCAGAACGTAGCAGCAGACAAAATACCTATTTCTTTACTACCCACAAGGGGCTAAACACAGGGGACAAACAAGGACAGACAAATGGATTAAGTCAATTACATCGACCCCAGTGTGTAACTGGTACTTATTTAATTGATCCCTGAAAGGATGAAAGGCAAAGTTGACCATGGCAGAATTTTAACTCAGAACGTAGCGGTAGACAAAAGGCCGCTAAGCATTTCGCCCAGCATGCTAACGTTTCTGCCAGCTGACCGCATCAGCGTGCTAACATTTCTGCCAGCTGATGTCACCTGTGCTAGTACCATGTGAAAAGCACTCCATCTTTTCCATAGGTTGGTTGGTGTTAGGAAGGGCATGCAACTGTAAAAACCATACCAAAACAGACACAGCAGCCTGGTGTAGTCTTCTCCCTGGCCGGCTCCTGTCAAACCGTCTAACACATGACAACATGGAAGGTGAATGTTAAACAATGATCATGATGATGATGTTTGTGTTGTTTAACCCCAAGTTCACTCTGACTGAGCAGATTTGTAATCAAAAATATTCCAACCATGACCATTCCATCTTTTTTCTTTGTCAGTCACAATGTATCTAGGGTCAAATTATTCAATGTGTCCTATTTTATTAAGGCATCACACGATTCAGCTGCAGTTTCTAGTAGTCAAGCAAGCTCATAGAGGCTTCCCCATGAGCTTTCATTTGTAGATTGAGTGGACCTATGGCCAAATAGATTCCATCTATGGCCACTTTATTTTAATGGTTGGCATTAGGAAGGGCATCCAGCTGTAGAAACCATGCCAAATCAGATTGGAAGTTTGTGCAACTCCCCAACTTACCAGTTTTCAGTCCAACCATCCAACCCATGCCAGCATGAAAAACGGATGTTAAATGATGATGATAATGACTCTAGATGTACTTTATCCAGTGTAAACTTCCTTTTTTTTATTTTCTCAAAATAGCAGTGTGTGATTTTTTAATGGTTTGACTGCTGCTTCTAGCCTGGCAAGTGACTACATAGAACCTCTTTTGTTACTATGAATTATAGAAATTTTCACTGAGGTAGTGTGGGCGTGGCTGCTCTGCTCCACTCATTTGAATCATGCCATAACAACTGCTGTTAAAACAATAACAACAAACTTTTAAATTATTTTATTCATGTCAGCCTGAAATAGGTGTTTTGACAATATTTTAGTTTATTATTATCATTATTATTGTTGATGTTATCACTAAAGAATGTTTTTAATCGTTAAAATCCTGTCCCTTGGCCATCCGGCATGCTGCTGTTGCTGTTAAGTATCCGATATCCTATTTGCTATGCACCTGCTGTGATATATCATGTTATAACCATCAAGTTGTTAGCATTGAATATCCATTATGTATGCTTTACTTGGAGATTAGATAAGTTCCATTGCTTGTGATTTGATATATAACTATATCACTGACCTTTGCTTTTAGTGAACATGCAGTTGCTTGATGGAGATGGAAATAAGTATTAGGGACTAGGGGTACACTAAGGTCCAAGAGATTAAAGTCGATTAAAGTCTTAATCTAAAGTGGGATTAGACCAGTCAGAGGCAACCTTTGGTCTGAGGGGCTTTATGAGTGGTATACCAACAAAAAAATTAACTTGAATTTTTTTGGTAGTGCAGCTTGCTTAATAATGAGCAATGTCTCCTGCAGCCCCTTCTCACTAAAGATTGCCCATGCCTGGATTAGATGTTATAAGCTGCTCCTCTCTCTCTCTCTCTCTCTCTCTCTCTCTCTCTCTCTCTCTCTCTCTCTCTCTCTCTCTCTCTCTCTGAGAGCTGAAAAGTAGGAGAATACCATACCCATGCATAACTTCCCCTTGTATCTGCCCCTACCATTTTCATCACTGTTGCTCAAATAAGAAAGGAATATAAGGGAGCAGTTTTGTTTTTATAAAAAAAAATGTGTTTGTGGGGTTTGCTTTCCCTATACAAAAAGCAGACTGGGTGATACATGTAAAGAAGCATGGTGCTATGTGGCAGTGAGACATAGGTTTTTTAAAAAAAAAAAAGAGAGAGAAAATTCTTTATGGTTTAGTCACAGGAGGAAGGGCAGCCCCCATAACTGTTTTTACAGGGTAGGAGCTCTGTGACTTAAGGAGTTAGGGTAAAGGAAAACAAAAAAAAAATATGACTCAGAGGCAGTTTGTGTAAGAGGCTTCTTCGTAGTCTCTGTCTATCCAATTCTTTTTTAATGCAAGAGGCAATTTTTATGAGGTGTTTGTAGAAATTGTGATGCATTATAGTATTGATGAATAGAGAACATATTTGGTTTAGTCATCTGATGAATCTATGGCTCTCAATCACAAAGTCTTGGGTTCAATTCCCAGTCTAGAAGGTGTATTGTGTCTGGACAAAGTACATCATTTCATGCTGCTTTAGTCCACTCAACTAGTAAAAACGGGTTTTAGACTGACAGATCACTTGGTCAGTGTTACAGCGTTAACAAGCCAATGGTGTGACCAAAGCAACGTCAGGTCAGGCATAAAAAGGAATATGTCCAGCAATGCATCAACGATGTATGTCTTTACCATTCACCCTTTATAGTAATGAAGTACAAGTTGAAGCTGTGGAGGACTACAATGTGGTGTGGTACTGTATAGTATTGAGTGTAAATGTAGAGTATAGACTATACATGGCACTCCCTGGCATTCTGTTGGTTAGGATGATCAGTGTTCCAGTTGATCTGATCAGCGGAACAGCCTGCTCGTAGAATTAACATGCAAGTGACCAAGCATTCTACAAACATGTGTTCCCTTATTGTAGTTCTTGGGGAGATTCAGCATAAGTCAGAGTGTGACAGAGATGGCCCTTTGAATTACAGGTACATCTCGTCTTTGCCAGCTGAATAGACTGAAATAACATGAAATAAAGTGTCTTGCCCAAGGACACAACGTGCCACCTGGAATCGAACTCATGACCTTACGATTGTGAGCTGAATACCCTAACCACTAAGCCACACTCTTAGACTTATATGTGGTGTGGGATTATAAAGAGTGAAACATGGACTTTGAATGCTGAAGACTTTATGTGATCTGGTACTGTATAGAATAGGGTGTGTGAGTGTGGACTGTCTATATGTGGTATAGTGGTGAAACATGAACAGGAATATGGGATATCAAATGTGACATGGCATGTAGTGAAACATGGACTATGAATATAGTGATGGGGACTACATGTCATGTGATATAGTAGTGAAATGCACACTGTGAATGTGGGGGCCAGTAGTGAAAAAATGGGCTTTGAATATAGTGGTGGGAACTACAGGTCATGTTGTATAGTAGTGAAACATGGACTATGAATATAGTGATGGAGACTACATGTCGTGATATAGTAGTGAAATACAGGATGTGAATGTGGGGGCCAGTAGTGAAAAAATGGGCTTTGAATATAGTGGTGGGAACTACAGGTCATTTTGTAAAGTAGTGAAACATTAACTGTGAATGTGGGAACCAATATGTGGTGTGGGTCTGTATAGTATGGAATGTGAATGTGGAAGACTACAAGTGTTGTGGTATTGTATCATTGTGAAAAACGTGCTGTGAATATGGTAGAGGTGTGGTTCCATAGTGAAATATATGCTATGGACATGATGGTTGTTGTAGCTGATTATTCCTGGGTCAGAAATGATCAAAATATTTCAACCATGACCATCCCATCTTTTCCCTGAGGGCAATGAATCCAAGATCACATTGTCCAATGTATCATTTCTTTAAGACTGTAGGGTGTGATTTGAAGGCTATTTGGCTGCTAGTTTTTGCAAGCTGAGCAACCAAATACAAGCTTGTTCTTTATCCTGAAATATTCTCATTGACCATGTGACCTGGAATAATATTTACAATTTCAAAATCATGTGACTTGGTGGTAATGTCAATGGCCTCAAGATCGTGTGACTTGGTAATAATATTGACAACTTCAAGATCATGTGACCTGGTGGTAATGTCGATGGCTTTAAAATTTAAAGTTATGAGCAGTGAACTGGTTCAGTTACAGATTCTGGACAAAATTAAAATTGTGGAATGTTTTCGTGGTTATTTGACTGTTATTTCTAGTAGACTGAGTGTCCTGGTAGAAGCTCTTTTGTTTTTTGTTTTTTTTTTCCTGTATCACTCGTTATTTAGTCCTAGATCAGAGGTAGTATGGGCTAGCAAAATCATTAGAACATCAGAGATAAAACACTTCAAAGCATCTGTTCTGACTCTCTATATCCTGAGTTCAAATACTGCCAAGGTCAACTTTGCCATTCATCACTTGTATTGATTACTTTTTCCTCCATCAAAACTGCTGGCCTTGTTCTTGAGTAACAAACCATTTAGTCACCAGTCAGACAAACTGATCCTTAATCAAAAGATAGGTATTCCAACCTTGACCATCCTTTACAAAAGACAAATAATGTGATTCTAAGTTCCCTGCACAATGGAACTTTTTCCATTGTGCAGGGAACCTAGAACCACATTATTTGTCTTTTGTAAAGATGGAACAATATGATTTGAGGGAGATTTAGCTGCTATTTCTAGAGATGGAGTGACCACATAGAAGCTCCCTTAGTGGCTCACAGATAGGCTGGTACTGATACATAGTCGTTATAATGGTGGAGGGTTTTATCCATTAAATCAACCCTCAGCACATAACAAACAAGAAAGATTCGGCTCCTGTTTCTAGCAGACTGAATGACCATGTACATGTTCTTTTGCTTACTAGTGTGACTTAACTGACCCTCAATCAAAAGATAGGTACTCCAACCATGACCATCCCACCTTTTTCCATTGTGCAGGGAACCTAGAACCACATTATCTGTCTTTTTGTAAAGATGGAACAATATGATTTCAGGGAGATTTAGCTGCTATTTCTAGAGATGGAGTGACCACATAGAGGCTCCCTCAACGTCTCACAAGCTGACACTGATGCATAGTCATTGTCCTAGTGGAGGGTTTTATCCATTAAATCAACCCTCAGCACATAACAAACAAGAAAGATTCGGCTCCTGTTTCTAGTAGACCGAATGACCATGTACACGTTCTTTTGGTTACTAGTGTGACTTAATCATCAATAAACTTTGGTGTTCAAAGTCATGTGAACCAGTTCAATTCTGAGCAGCAGCTGCAATTTCACTTTCTACATCTGTTTGGTTTATATATATATAAAGAGACGGTGGGTGGGAAGGGATGGTAGATGAAGCAGCGATTATTACCAGTCTGTCAGCATTCATTACTAATAGCTGCAACATGGGTGGGAGGGGATCGGAGATGTCTGTAACCCTACTTCTCTGACTACACCGACATGCACCAAAGCATTTAACTCATTCCCAGTTGCCAAAGATTTCCAAATGTTCTTAATAGTAATAATAATAATCTAATTTTCGCTCAAGGTCAGCAGCTTTGAGGGGTGGTGTTAGCTGATTATATCGACCCCTAGTGTTCAGCTGGTACTTATTCTATTGACATTGAAAGGATGAAAAGGCAAAGTCAACCATGGCTAAATTTGAACTCTGAACATTAAGAGACGAAAAAATGCTGCTAAGCATTTTATCTGCCTTAGTAATGAGTCTGTCAGTCTATAGTAGAAATTATTATTATTATTATTATTATTATTATTATTATTATTATTATTATTATTAAGGTGGCAAGTTGGCACAATCATTAGCATGCTGGGCAAAATGCTTAGCAGTATTGCATCTGGCTTTGAGTTCAGGTTCTACCATGGTCAACTGTACCTTTCATCCTTTCAGGGTCAATAAAATAAGTACCAGTTGAATACTGGGGTCAATGTAACTGCCTACCTCTGCCCTTAAAATTTCAGGCCTTGTGCCTGTAGCAGAAAGAATTGTTGTTGTTATTGTTGTTGTTATTACATTCCGTCTTTACGTTCTGAGTTCAAATTCCACCAAGGTCGATAAAATAAGTAGCAGTTTGACACTGGGCTCGATGTAATCAACTTACTTCTTTCTCCAAACTTGCTGGCCTTGTGTCAAAATTCGAGATCATCATCATCATTATTATTATTATTATTATTATTAATAATATTATTAAGGCGGAGAGCTGGCAGAATCGTTAGCACACTGGATGAAATGCTTAGAGGTATTAAACCTGTTGCTATGTTCTGAGTTCAAATTCTGCCAAGGTTGACTTTGCCTTTCATCCTTTTGAGATTGATAAATTAAGTACCAATGAAACACTGGGGTCAAAATAATCAACTAGTCCCCTCCTCCAAGTTTCAGGCCTTGTGCCTATAGTAGAAAGTATTATTATTATTATTATTATTATTATTATTATTATTATTATTATTAAGAAGTTGGTGTATTGTCATTGTCATTTGAGTATCAAACAAAATCCCTTGAAGTATTTTAATAACAACTCTTTCTGTTTTGGGTTCAAGTCTCACCAAGGTTAGCTTTACTCACCCTTATGTGGTCAATAAAATAGCGTACCCATCAAATACTAGGATCAGTGGTATCAACAAGCCTCCTCCCCTCAAAATTGCTAGCCTTGTGCTTAAATTAGAAATAATAAAAATATGTGAAAATGAACCACCTTTTATGTTACTTATTAGTAAAATGACCCTCCTAAGAAATGTGTGTGTGTGTGTGTGTTTAGCTTCTCATAACTTGACCCAAAGCCATTTCCCTCAATACTACTTTTTCTCTTAGTTGAGTAGTCTTTGTCTTGCAAGTGACTTGGTACTCATCATCCTCATCATCATCATCGTTTAACATCGGCTTTCCATGCTAGCATGGGTTGGACGATTTGACTGAGGTCTGGCAAACCAGATGGCTGCACCAGACCCCAGTCTGATCTGACAGAGTTTCTACAGCTGGATGCCCTTCCTAACGCCAATCACTCCGAGTGTATAGTGGGTGCTTTTACGTACCACTGGCACGAGAGCCAGTCAGGCAGTACCATGTAAAATGCATGCAGTACACTCTGTAAACTAGTTGGCATTAGGAAGGGTGTCCAGTCATAGAAACCATGCCAAAGCAGATAGTAGAGCTTGGTGGAAACGTTAGCATGCCGGGCGAAATGCTTAGCGGTATTTCGTCTGCGTTACGTTGTGAGTTCAAATTCCGCCGAGGTCGACTTTGCCTTTCATCCTTTCGGGGTCGATAAATTAAGTACCAGTTATGCACTGGGGTCGATGTAATCGACTTAATACCTATGTCTGTCCTTGTTTGTCCTCTCTGTGTTTAGCCCCTTGTGGGTAATAAAGAAATAGATAGTAGAGCTTGGTACAGTCCTCTGGCTTGCCAGTTCCTGTTAAAACTGCCCAACCCATGCCAGCATAGAAAAACAGACATCAAATGATGATGATGTGAGTGTGTGTGTATGTGTGTAAAATATACTTATGCTTCAGCATAATCTTAGACATTATGGCTAAAACGAACTAAATGACATGAAGATATATCACATATAATGTTTTGTTTGTTATTAATTTGTAGGAAAGTAAATTTATTTGTTTATTATTGAATTATTACCAACATCAGGCGAGGGATTTTTATAAAGCGTGAATTTCATGATTGAGGACTGAAGGAAACATTCCCTTGAAACTCACTTGGGACTCACTTCCTAAAAGTTTTATAACTTTATAAGGCATGTTGTTTTTCACAGACCCTTAGCACACAACAAAACCCCTTCATTTGCGCCATGAATTCTAGTTGGTCGAAGCCCTCAGTAATCTGGTAACTCTAATCTCTTATGTCTGTTATTCTAACAGAATCTCCTTTTCTCATGCCAAAGGATATTATTTACATTGCTTTACTTTCTTTCTTCCTTTTTGCTTTTTTTTTTTGTTTTGTTTTACATGTGCAAGTATTTTGGTGGCAGGGGAGCAGGAAAGTACGATAAACTGAAATGTTTATTTAAAAATATATAAAAAAGTTGATTTGTTATCAAAAGTTCTAGTGGCTGCATCTCTCACCCCACCCCCCATCTCTGTAATGAGAAGATTTGTTTATATTTATTAATCATTTCTGTGTTTTAACTATCTGCATGCTATTTACTTGAGCTCTTTCATTCCTATATTTCTAATGAGTAGACTTCAGATGTGGTTTTTCAATTAATTTTTGATACAGTGCAGGTGTGGCTGTGTGGTTAAGCAGTTTACTTTCCAATTACATGGTTTCAAGTTCGGTCCCACTCCGTGGCACCTTGGGCAAGTGTTTTCTACTGTAGCCTCAAGTTGATGAAAGCCATGTGAGTGGATTTGTTAGCTTTGTTCATTTTGAAATATTTCCACCCATCTCTACGGTTGTTACTCAGTACTGGGCAGGATTTGTTGGCCATTGCTACTGTGCTGAACAACAAGCTACATCTAATGCTATAATTTGGAGATTCCTGCACTTTACTACTTAGAGACCATTCAGCTATATTGATATTGTTGGCAGGACCTTCCAAAACTAATGGGAGTCCAAAGTCCCTAATGCAGCATGCTGAAACACATCACAGTAATCATCGCATGATTATTATTATTATTATTATTGAGTGAGAGAGCAGTTCATGCCATCAAAGTGACACTGGGGTAAAATATACGAAGCCCAATATACCCATCATGACTACCCGTCTGATAAAGGTACACCAGGCACATGCATCACAACCATATGTGCGCGACATGGTGATCTCATATCAAGATAAACAGCACATGACCTTGCAGGTGGGGCCCAGTTAGAATTTTCTTCAGGTTGAGTAGCCCATCCCGCTCAAACGGTCCCTGAATAAGGGTTGTTTAAGGATGTTGAAAGAACCACCCATGTTTCCAGAGGTGAACTATTCAAACCCCAAAGAATCCCTCTCAACACATGGTTATGATGCTCCCCCACTACTTCTGCTCGTGATCAGAGATGCACATATCGTCAGCCACTAAGGGACATGCTCAACTGGTTAAGGTCAAACAACTGACAAGCAAATCTGTGGTATTGAGCAGAATATTTGCTGTAGCCCATCTTTTATACCAAGACAAAACAATGTACATGATAACACTTCCAATCAGTTAAGATCAGAAGCCATGAGAGCCACTGCCTGGTACTGCATCAGGGCATTTATTATTATTATTATTATTATTATTATTATTATTATTATTATTATTATTATTATTGAGTGAGAGAGCAGTGTATTCCATCAAAGTGGCACTGGGGTAAAATATACAAGCTCAGTATACCCATCATGACTACCCATGCATCACAACCATATGTGCCCGCCATGGTGATTTCTTATCAAGATAGGCATAGGAGTGGCTGTGTGGTAAGTAACTTGCTTACAAACCACGTGGTTCTGAGTTCAGTCCCACTGTGTAGCACCTTGGGCAAGTGTCTTCTACAATATCCTGGGGCCAACCAAAGCCTTGTGAGTGGATTTGGTAGATGGAAACTGAAAGAAGCCTGTTTTATATATATATATATATATGTATGTATGTATGTGTATATGTTTGTGTGTCTATGTTTGTCCCCCCCAACATCGCTTGACAACCGATGCTGGTGTGTTTACATCCCTCGCAACTTAGTGGTTCAGCAAAAGAGACCAATAGAATAAGAACTAGGCTTACAAAGAATAAGTCCTGGGGTTGATTTGCTCGATTAAAGGTGGTGCTCCAGCATGGTCACAGTCAAATGACTGAAACAAGTAAAAGAGTAAAGAGAGTAGAAACAGTGTATGACTTTGCAGGTGGGGCCCAATTAGAATTTCTTCAGATCAAGCAGCCCATCCTGCTCAAAAGGTCCCAGAATAAGGGTTGCTTAAGGATGTTGAACGAAACACCCATGTTTCCAGCAGTGAATTATTCAAATCCCAAAGAATTCCTCTCAATACACGGCTATGATTTTCCCCCACTGCTCATGATCAAAGACGCTCATATTGTCAGCCACAGGGACATGCTTGACTGGTTAAGATCAAGTAACTGTCAAGAAAATCTATGGTATTGAGCAGAATATTTCATCATCATCATCGTTATTATTATATATGATTAGTAAAATATTATATATGTAGTGACGCCTGGTTCCAGATGCCATTTTGGGATTTTCATCCAAGCATGCACAGGGATTAGAGTCTTCCAGAAGGTCTGCCAGAAGCCCCTTATGCGCATGCGCAGTCATCAGCAGCAGCTAGGCTTGACCGCTATTCTCTCTCTTCGCTCTGCTGCCAACCGAGCCAGACGCAATGAGACCAGCTTCGTGTGGCTGGAGTTCTGAAGGCGATCCATGACTTCGGCGAATCTGTGAAGAATGCCTTCACAATTGTGATTAAACCGACTCTGCTGCTTCCACTCCCCCGGCGTCCAGGTTACCAATGTCCAGAGATGAAATCCTTATTTCGGCGAAATAAATTATTATTGTTATTTGATCGGAGATTTTTGTTCCCGCTGTTTTCCTTTCCACGACTATGTAAGGAATTGTGAGGCACCCACCTAGTGCCAACCTCACTTCCTACATAATATTTTGCTTGATATTGAGCTCAAGGTTAGCCATGGTGCAATAGACCTGTGATCAAAAGTTTTCCAGCTATGACCATTCTATGCATCTATTCTCAAACATTACATATTTAAGTGACTAACTACATTAACCAATGTACGTTTCCAATAAGATAGTAAATAGGGTGTGATTTGAAAGAGATTTAATTTCTATTTCTAGCAAATCGAGTGTTTGTTGAACTTATGCTCATGCCAACCAACTTTAAAATCTTATGTTGTTCTCTTTGTAATAAAATTTTGGAGATTTTAAGTTAAATATAAAGACTTTAGTATAGATGGCCTCATGTGGATTGGGATTAAAAGTGTTAGGCCTTTTATTTATTTATTTATTTATTCATTTATTTATTCTTCCTCATTTACTTAATGGCCTGCCTAATCCATTTCCCTTTAAACTTGGCTTCAATGGTTAAATTTCCTTTTACAAAGTTCTCACTATCAGTTATTAAAACTGAAATTAATAAAAAGTCCCTTTCCCTCCCTCTCCCTCCTCTTTCTCTCTCCTCCTTCTCTCTTCCTCTCTCTCTCTCTCTGTATTCAAGACACTAAACAAACAAAACTGATTCCTGTGTCTTTATTGAAAACATGTTTAACACGTGAAGTGATATTAGAAGACAAGTAAAATTGAATAAAACAACACCGATTCAGCTCTTTGATTGGTTGTTTGACTACAAATAGATCACCATTACCACTACCACCATCGTCATTGCCATAATCATTGTTGTTCTCGTCATCTTCTGCATCATCATCATCATCCTTGTAATTTCCTTCTGCTGTGTCAATGAGTGCAACAGTCTAAATGTCTTCCTGTATGATTGTTGTGGTGGTCATGGCGATGATGGATGTGTGAGTAATTAACAGTCACTTAACCCCAGATCACCATTCTTGTTTCCTTGATTGAGCAGCTCTAGGAACAGAGATGTTCTAGCTATGACCGTCCACCTTTGTTTACATCATAGACTATATTCTCCAATCTGTCCTTCCCAATTTTAAGATGATAGAATATGAATTGAGGGAGATTTGGCTGCTACATCTAGCAGATCAAGTGACCACATACAGGCTCCCTCATAGGTTCATACTGGTAGTAGTAGTTGTGGTGGTGGTAATGCTGGTGGTAGCAATGGTGGTGATGGTAGCAGTAACAGTAGTTGTAATGACCTGGTAAAAGACATCTTCAGTGATTAAAGACGAAAGTTTATCAGAGATACCTACATCCTTTTATACCTAGGTAGACTTTGCCTTCTGTTCTCTCGGGGTTGATGAAATAAATTCTTGGTAGAATACTGGGTTTGATATCATCACTTAACGTCCACTTTTCTATGCTTGCATGGATCATATAGAATTTGTTGGGGCAGATTTTTCTACAGGTGCCCTTCCTGTCACCAACCATCACCTGTTTCCAAGCAAGGTATTATTTCATCATAATTAGACATATTCTTCACAGAAGACTAAAAACAAACTGTGGTGTATGCGGGAGATTTGAAATAAGGACACCTACCTTCCCTTCGTCGACGCAGACCTCACCAGCGGTAACGCACCCTTCCACATGGCCCGACCCAAATGCTAAAAGTAGCAGCTGCTTTTCCCCTACCTTGACAAAGCACTCACATGTCCAGCTCTGTCGGCTACCCTGATCAAAAAGGCCCAATGCTCCTCTGCCTGCGCGTGCGTCACTCCTGCCCCTTCCTCTTCTGGTCAGCCCCAAGTTCCGGTCAGCTCCTCAGCTGCTGACGTCATCCCACACGAACAACTTTACTTTTATGACAGAGATGCTTATTTACAACTACCACATGATGTTTAGACAAGAGTACACATAAACACTTCCCACATGGTTGGGAAGCAAGCTTCTTAGCTAAATGACCATGCCTATACGTATATTCAGCCAAAATCTTAAAGGCAGTACTCCAGCATGACCGTCATCCAGTAACTGAAAGTAGTGAAAGAATGATCATCATCATCCAACGTCCGCTTTCCATGCTGGCATGGGTTGGACGGTTCAACTGGGGTCTGGGAAGCCAGAAGGCTGCACCAGGCCCAGTCTGATCTGGCAGTGTTTCTACAGCTGGATGCCCTTCCTAACGCCAACCACTCCGTGAGTGTAGTGGGTGCTTTTTACGTGCCACCAGCACATGTGCCAGACGAGGCTGGCAGACGGCCATGATCGGATGGTGCTTTTTACGTGCCACCGGCATGGGGACCAGACGAAGCTGGCAACGGCCACAGTCGGATGGTGCTTTTTACGTGCCACCGGCACAGAGGCCAGTCGGGTGGCGCTGGCTACGGCCACGTTCAGATAGTTCTCTTACGTGCCACCGGCACTGGTATCACAGCTACAAATTCCATTGATGTTGATAGATTACGATTTTGATTTTGATAATAACAAAGTTTTGGGTTATTCACCCTTTTGTGACAATTTTCCCCTTGAAATACATTGTTTTTATTTTGATTAATTTTGAAAATATTGAAGAATTCAATAAAATAATTTGGCTGTTATTAAAATGGTGTTTCAGACATAGAATTATAAGAAATTTTAATTGAAAGTGTTAATTTAAATCACTTTTGAACAGCAAGTTTGTATCATAGAACCAGGGATGGTCTCAGGTTGGTTAGTATCAAAAGAATTAAAGATGTGTTGTTGAGCTTGACTTTAGCTTCCCATCTGTCGAATTATCTAACCCATGCCAGCATGGAACACAGACATTAAATGATGATGATAGTGATATATATATATATATATATATATATATAAACATACATACATGTATATGTGTGCCTGTGTTTATATGTGTATATGTATGAGAGGGTGAGAGGGATGACCATGGGATTGCACCTAAAAAGTTACCCTCCAAGGCACAAATCTGAGCAAGGTTGTTTATGGAAGACCAGCAGTCGCCCATAGATACCAGCCTCTCCTCTCCATGCCACCGATGTTATCCTAGGGAAAGGGAAAGGCTGCTACAGCTTGGCACCAGTGACATCACAACTTATTTCTACAGCTGAGTGAACTGGAGCAACATGAAATAAAGTGTCTTGCTCAAGAACACAACACTCAGCCCTGTCTGGGAATCGAACTCATAACTTCACGATCATAAGCTTGATGCTCTGACCACTGAGCCATGCACCTTTACTATATGTATATATTTATTTATATTCTATATAAATATATTATTTCTTCTTTTGCAGGTACATGTTTTTCTTACAAATAAAGAGTGATATACTTTCTGGGAAACTCCTGTGTTCATTTGAGACTACGGTTGAACTGGCTGCTTTGGCTCTTCAATGTAAGTTGTGATTTTTATTAACATTATTTTTATTATCATCAGCCACTAAAAGACATGCTCAACCGGTTATGGTCAAGCAAATCTGCTTGTAGCCATCTTTTACACCAGGACAAAATATGTACATGTTAGGATCAGAATCCATGAAAGCCACTGCCCGGTACTGCATCAGGGCATATAGGATTATTGTTATTATTATTATTATTATTATAAAGGTTGCATGGTGGACCAAGAAGCCTTCACTGAAGGCAGCGAGTTGGCAGAAACGTTAGCACCCCGGGTGAAATGCTTAGCGGTATTTCATCTCCTGTTACATTCTGAGTTCAAATTCCGCCGAGGTCGACTTAGCCTTTCATCCTTTCGGGGTCAGTTAAATAAGAACCAGTTACACACTGGGGTTGATATAATCGACTTAATCTGTTTTTCTGTCCTTGTTTGTCCCCTCTATGTTTAGCCCCTTGTGGGCAATAAAGAAATAAGAAGCCTTCTCTGAACATTCACTTTTAGATTAGAGAAGGACAGGAGTAAAGAGGGAAGGCACTTGTATAAAAGTTACAGCAGGCAGTGTTATTGTTGTCATTTCTCCAGTCAACAAATTGTCCAGTGACTTTGTGTCTTCAAAAGTATATAGAAATAAGAGATCCCTTACTTTGAAAAACAAGTGAAGGTTTGCTTCTGGGAGGGCATCTGGCTGTAAAACAATACCTTCTGTAACATATTCATCCAACCCATGTAAGCATGGGACAAAAAAAATCTATGTAAAATGAACAAACATATGTGTATGTGTATTTTTAATTGTGTATGCATCTATAAGCATATGTGTGTGTGAGTGTTTACATATTGACTGCAAAGGCTTATACAAATATGAGAAATATATGGGCTCCGTGTGGGCAGTCATCTAAGAGTTTTTGTTCATCTTGATGCTGACATAAGTTCCTTGTTTTTCCTGATGAGAAGGCGGCATAATGCACCCCTTATTCTTTCGAAATTAGGAATATGCAGCCTTCAAAACATATGTCGAGAATAAAGGAATTTTGTTAAATCGTCGTTCAACTCCATTCTTTCATTTATTTGTATTAAAAAAACACACAAATTTCCACACAAAAGCACGTGATCTCTGCCCTTGGCATGTAGCTTCAACCGTGTTTTTCTGACATGAATTTGCTACCCAGGTATCGGTTAACCGAATTATCCATACTAGGATAATTCATTCGACTACTTAAATATATATATATATATATGGGGAGAGAGAGAGATAGGATTTATATATATATGGGGAGAGAGTGAGATAGGATTTTATATATATATATATATATACATAAACTCTAGGTTAGTTAAAATATGTTTGACATATTTTAACTTCTAAATTCAAATTCACTGCAGTTACTGTGGAAAAAATTCTCTCTTATGGTAAGAGGTGTAAAATCACCATATCTGTCCCATGCTTCCCTCTAGTAGACTCCCAGACATGCATTTCTGGCTCTTTAGCCTTCCTCAATGGGAAATACTGTTGAGAGATAACCCTGAGCAGATTCAAAGCCACAGCTATAAGTAAAAAAAAAACTTCGGTGACTGAGTTACACTAGTGGACCGCCTGGCCAGGATAAAAATAGCATCAGCACTAAGCAGTAATTAGGAATAAACAAACTTTAGGTTAGTTAAAATATGTTTGTGGAATATTTTTAACCTTCTTCAATGCAAATTCACTGCAGTTACCACTGAGAAAATAATTCTCTTGTATGGTAAAGTGTGAAAAAACACCATATATATATGTGTGTGTGTATGTATATATATATGCACATACATAGTTATACCTCAACTTATGTTGGTAATTATTTCCAAGACATGCAACTTAACTCGAAAAAATGACAAGGGAAACATTTTAAAAGACGTTTATTATTTTATATCTGTTTTAATAAATGGTTTGTGCATATTTTCACATGTATTTTATTTGATTTTTCCATTTTGGTTTGACGATATTTCTCTTTATGCTTTTAAATGCTCTCACTGAGACCAGCATTAAGTTGGATAAGTCAATTGAAGTTTTAATTTTAATTTTTCCCTTAACTTTCTGTCAAAAAAGAAAATGTTAAGTGGAAAAAGACATAACTCGAAAGGATGTTAGGTATACCTTTATATATATATATATATATGTGTATATATATACTTTATTTAAAAGCAGCAGAAATTCAACAAAACCTGTTACTCGGAGTTTCACATTACCATTTGTCAGACAGTTTTTGTTAAAAACTGTCCGACGAACAGGAACGTTAAACTCCGAGTAACAGGTTTTGTTGAATTTCTGCTGCTTTTAAATAAAGCATATTACTCTACCCCTGGTATTTCAGTACTCTTTTTTTCCACCTTGTTTCACATTTATGTGTTTACTCCGGTATATATATATATATATATATACACACACACACGCATACATACACACTCACACACACACACACACACATGGCTGTTTGGGAATTGTTCCTCTTTTTTTTATTTTTTCCTTTTTCCTATTGACTGTTCTGCTTCTCCAGTGACTCCCTTAGGGACTTCTGTTTTATGTGTGTCACACAAATATGTGATCCCTAAACAGTATGTTGTTGATATAATTGCTTTGACCCTGGTGTTGTCTCTATAAACATTGCTGAACTGTTTTGTTTGTTTTATAAGGAAGGTGGTAGTTGTGTTGGTGGTGGTGATAAAGTTAATGTTATTGATGGTAATGCCATAGTTGTTGGTAGTGATAGCATTAGTGGTGTTGATGGTTATAATATCATTGGTGGTAGTAATTCTTTCTACTATAGTTACAAGGCCCGAAATTTCAGGGGGGTTGCTAGTCAATTACATCAACCCCTGTGCTCAACAGGTACTTATTTTATTGACCCTGAAAGAATAAAAGGCAAAGTCAGCCTCAGTAGAATTTGAACTCAGAACTTTAAGACAGATGAAATATTGCTTAGCATTTTACCTGGCTTGCTAATGATTCTGCTTGCCCACTGCCTTTTTTGGTGGCCGTGATGATATTGGTGGCGTAAATGGTGATAATGTTGTTAATGGTGATATTAGTACTTTTCATAATAATGTTCTTTGTTGTATGTGATAATGTGATAATATTAGTGGTGTTGGTAATAATACTGTTGGTGGTGGCAATAATGCTATGATAGTCATAACATTAATCTATGATAGTGAGGCATCTAGATGCCTGATGAGTTAGGCTCATTCTACAAGCCTATGAGACTTTTAAGTTGCATAGAGCTGAGTCTGACTGTTACTAAATAATATATGTAACTCTTACCAAATGTGCTGAGTGCCACATTCTTTTGTTTGTCCAATCATTCTTTGCATGTATTTATGTATATATGTAAAATCTTATTTTAGTGCACAGAACTTGAAAGTCCATTTGCATTCCCTCCTGCCAGCTGGTGTTCTGGTACTGAGAGTGATGAACTGAAATATTTGAGTACTTCTTAAAATATATATGTATGTATATGTGTTGGTGACACATAAAAAGCACCATTTGAGCTGATGCCAGTGCCGCATGACTGGTACCTGTGCCGGTGGCACGTAAAAAGCACTCAGCGCACTCTCGGAGTGGTTGGCATTAGGAAGAGCATCAGGCTGTAGAAACATTACCAAATCAGATCAGGGCCTGATGCAGCCTCCTGGCTAACCAGTTCTCAGTCAAACCATCCAGCCCATGCCAGAATGGAAAGCAGACATTAAACAATGATGATGATCACACACACGCACAGATGCATATGTATGTTTGTGTGTTTACCTATATATATGTATATATACACATACATATGCACGCACACAGACACACACACACATGCATATGTATGTGTGTGTGTTTACATATATGTATATATACACATACATATGCACACGTGTGTGTGTATACATACATGCACAAACAGATGTATATGTGTGTGTGTGTATGTATATATATGTACATATATATATAAAATCACATACAATATATATCTACATACGCATACACACAGATGGATGTATACACATGCACACAGCCCTTAAGCAGACCCCACCCCACCCTCCTACAACCCCACCCTCCTACAACCCCACCCAACCTTATCTACTTTCTCTGATAAACACCTCGTTGCAAGACATGGGTATGCAGACAACAAATCAACTGTAATTTACTTCTTGGGAGTCGTCGTGCCGATTCTTCTATTTGTCTCGCAGGCACCACCACATTAGTGCCGTCACCTGTCTCCCATTTCCCCAGCCTCCCGACACTCACACCTCCACCCACCATTGCCCCTGGATGGTTTATAAAACCCTCTTGTATCTTTGTTTGTCTAAACACGCTGTACAGCTGTTAGTATCAGACATAACTTCTAGAACACTCTATATCCACCGTATAACACTGCAGCCGCCATGCAATTATTGATAAATAAATTTGCCATTTGCTAATGTTAGTTCAAACTTCAACAGATGTACCAAATTTGTTTATGCCAGAAAGCTTTAGAAACCAAATTCTTTTTGACTTTATTTTTTGTTTTTCTTCATATCTTTTAGATATTTCGTTAACCCTTTTCATAACAACATATCTAAACCTGCAGTGCCATGTAAAAAGTGCTAGTGCTACATAAAAAAGCACTAGTACTGGTTGGTGTCATGTAAAAACAGCACTGGCGGTGGTGAAAAAGCATTGGTAATGGTACCACATAAAAAGTACTGGTGATGGTACTACATGAAAAAGTACTGGTGATGGTACTACATGAAAAAGTACTGGTGATGGTACTACATGAAAAAGTACTGGTGAGGTACTACATGAAAAAGTACTGGTGATGGTACTACATGAAAAAGTACTGGTGATGGTACTACATGAAAAAGTATGGTGATGGTACTACATGAAAAAGTACTGGTGATGGTACTACATGAAAAAGTACTGGTGATGGTACTACATGAAAAAGTACTGGTGATGGTACTACATGAAAAAGTACTGGTGATGGTACTACATGAAAAAGTACTGGTGATGGTACTACATGAAAAAGTACTGGTGATGGTACTACATGAAAAAGTACTGGTGATGGTACTACATGAAAAAGTACTGGTGATGGTACTACATGAAAAAGTACTGGTGATGGTACTACATGAAAAGTACTGGTGATGGTACTACATGAAAAGTACTGGTGATGGTACTACATGAAAAAGTACTGGTGATGGTGTGCCATGTAAAAAACACCCTGTACACTTTGTAAAGTGGTTGGCACTAGGAAGGGCATCCAGCTGTAGAAACCAAGCCAAAATGGACTAAGTAACCCGGTGTGGCCTCTGGCCATACCAGCTCCTATCAAGCCATCCAACCTGTGCCAGTATGGAAAACGGACATTAAATGATGATGAGGATGATACCTGAGATCACCTATCTCTGATTTTACAATAGAAAATCTCACATTTTGAAGAGTTCTTCATTACTATTATTATCATAATTTTATGTCCATTTTCTATGCTAATATTGGTTACACAGATTGTTATGGTTTGAGTGAGTTCCTATTCAAATTACTTCTCTCCTAAGTATTGTTGGGGGATCATTCATTGCTTGTCTATTTCATTTTTGGTATGGTTTCTCTGGCTTGATGCCCTTCCAAACACCAACCATCATCTGGTAATGAGTTCAACTCCTGGTCTGGGTTGTGTGTTGTGCTCTTGAGCAAGACACTTTATTTCACGTTGCTCCAGTTCATTCAGCTGTAGAAATGAGTTGCAATGTCACTGGTACCAAGCTGTATCGGCCTTTGCCTTTCCGTTGGATAACATCGATGGCATGGAGAGGGAAGGCTGGTATGCATGGGTGACTGCTAGTTTTCCATAAACAGCCTTGCCCAGATTTGTCCTGAAGGGGTTTTTACCCTTTACACTGACAGAGTAATCTGAATGCTAAAGGGTTTACCACATTCAAATTCTTGATTAATTTTCCAAATTAATTAAAACTTATAAGCATTGAGAATATTGATTCTTCACATTGTCATAGGGCCTAGAATTTATGTAAGTACAATCACTTAGGTTGACTCTAGTACTTAGTTGGTACTTTTATCCAATCTAGAAGGACAAAAGACAAAGTTGACCCTGGTGGAACCCTTTGGTTCCTATTTTACTTGGATGGACCTCCTAGCCATTCAATGTTTTAAAAAAATCCCATTATATTTTTATAATTAAATATTATTAGGCACTGCTTTAAACAAAATTTTAATATTTTGTGTATCGTAGAAGTATAACCAATAACAAAACTGTATGTGGACCCTCAACAAAACTTTATGTGGACCCTCAAGATTCTACCAATCCACCATCCTTATTTTCATATGAAATATAAATATTCTCAACTTTATCATGGGATATGTTAATAGCATTGGCTATTTGATTTATAGTCAATTGCCTGTTATCCATCACCACGTGGTGAACACAATGTTTTTCTTGATAGTGGCAATTGTGGGACATCCAGACCTTGGGTCATCATCGAGACTCTCCCTTCTCTTTTTAAATCCAGCTGCCCACCTTTGCACTGTTGATAAAGCTGGAATGTCATTCCCTAATGTAGCAACCAAGTCAGCATGAATGTTCTTCAGAGCTAACCCCTTTTCTGCAAGTGCTTAATAACACCACGATGCCAAATTTTTTTTCATTTTCAAGAGAAGTCACTACTAGTTACTTTCAAAGTGTTCTTTGAACAGTCAGATGTAGACTTACCTGGAAAGAAACAATGCAGCTATTAATAAAGATGAGATGAAATTAATGCCTGCAAGATTTTCAAAGCTCTAGCGTCACTCCTTCATAGTCGGCCTATGAAATTTTAAACCCACCCTTGTATTATGTTAAATGGGTTGTTTCTTGGAAAAGACACGAATGAAGCTTATTGGTGCTATATTTTGATGAAGTGGACTTACACCACTGCCACTGCTACTACTACTGCTACCACTACCACCAATTCTGCTACTACTACCACCACAAACAAATTCTATTACCACTACTACTACTACTTCAGTTGCTATTTTTTTTCTGGTAGGTGTAGTTAAGGAGAGTAAAAAAAAGCTACCATTCATCAAAGACATGTAACTTATTTAGCTCTGGTTTCATAACATTAGCAGAAATGGGGTAAATCAACCCCTGGGTAAGAAGTCCATTTATCATGAATGACAGTGACATTCACACAAGACCTGATATTTATTTTCTCACAGATCTTTGTAGAATTAGTCATTGCTCAAATATACAACCAAATGACAGGATTTGAAACCTTCATCCTTGAATTTGTAAGCCAATATATGTTCATCTTCACCGCTTTACCATTTCTACCATTCCATACATTTTCCTTTTGCAATGTTTTCTTTCATTTCATGGAATATTTTTTAATTCTTTAATATATATTTTCTTATTGAGTTTTATTGAAATGAGCAAAAAAAAAGTCTTTTACAGTATGGTGAAGCTTAACACCTAATCATTAATCACCTCATCTTTAAAATGTTTAGTTGTTTTCTAGATGAAATGTATTATTGCTATGTTATTTCACTTATAATCTCGACTACTGGATTTTCTGTTTGTCTTTTATTTCGTATAGTCTTCTTTTACGTTTTATCTTAGGTAACAGTTTTGCTTTTGAGCTGTTAACTCAGTTGACCCTTTACTATTCAAATTACTCTGTCGAGCATAATGCTTACTTCTTATTCATATTGTTTCGAATTAATCAACCATTATCTTGTAGCTTCAGGATTTTGAAAATGCAACAGTTTATTTCTAGAATGACAGTGTTGGGTAGGTGTGAGAGGCTGGATGTGGCCAGTTTCAACATAAAACAAGTAGAATATTTGGACCAGATATGGTCAGTTCAAATGCTAAAGGGTTAACAGTCTTTCTTTTGAGCTGTTACCTTAGCTAACAGACTTTCTTAGGGGCTGTTTCCTGAACTATCTTTCACTTTGTTATAGAGATGAGTCTCTCTATTATAATGTTACCACAGATAAGTCTCTCTGTTATAGAGTTATCTCAGGTCTCTCTATTGTCCTTTAACCCTTTAGTATTTAAACCGGCCATATCCAGCCAAAATAGCTAATCTGTTTTATGTTCAAACTGACCAGATCCAGGCTCTCACACCTACCCTACAATGTTATTCTACATTAAGTAATTACACCATCAAGATCTTGAAGATATGAGATAATGCATGATTAATTCAAATCAATGGGAATCAATAGGCATTATGTTTGATTAAATAATCTGAACACTAAAGGGTTAAGCAGCTGCAGACAATGCTCACAATGCTACTCAGAGTATTTCCATCTTCAATTTAACTTCAGTAGATCCTCAGTTTTATGTTGTGTGTTCCTGCCAATTCTGTCAATGTAATTGAGTGACTTTGTCCTCTGTTAGGATGCAGAAGTCTCCAAAATATAACATTTGATATGATTTGGTGTTCAGCTCTATAACAGTTGCCAGCAAAGCCCACCCTGTATGAATAACAGTCATAGAGTTGGGTGGACTGTGTCCATAAGTTTTCTCTTTGGTCTTGTACTCATGCCATGAGATATTTTGAGCCCTCATGAAATAGTACATACATGCCATGAAGGCAATCTTGAAACTCCTTCATGTGAAGAGAAGCTCACACTTACTTTGTACCAATCTCTTTATCGTAATGTTAACTCAGTCTTTCTGTTGTAATGTTACCTCAACTGCCAACCATTCTCCTAATGTTACCGTAACTAACAATTTCTCTATTATAATGTAAATTCAACTACCAGTCTTCTTATTGCAGTGTTAACCAAACTCATAGTGTCACCTCAATAGTTAGCCTCTCTCTTACACTGTTACTTCAGTTAACAGTCCCTGTTATAGTGGTACTGCCACTTCTCTCTTAAAACGTCACTTAACTAGGTGTCTTTACTACAGTACCAGCATCGCCTTACTACCTATTTCTTTATTACCCACAAGGGGCTAAACATAGAGGGGACAAACAAGGACAGACATAGGTATTAAGTCGATTACATCGACCCCAGTGCGTAACTGGTACTTAATTTATCGACCCCCGAAAGGATGAAAGGCAAAGTCGACCTCGGGTGAATTTGAACTCACAACGTAATGGCAGACGAAATACCGCTAAGCATTTTGCCTGGCGTGCTAACGTTTCTGCCAGCTCGCTACCTTACTACCAGCATCACCTTATTGGCACCTGTGCTACCAGCGTCGCCTTACTGGCACTTGTGCCGGTGGCATGTGTAAAAAGATTCGAGCGAAGTCATTGCCAGTACCGCCTGACTGGCCTCCATGCAGGTGGCACGTAAAAAGCACCGACTACACCCTCAGAGTAGTTGGCGTTAGGAAGGGCATCCAGCTGTAGAAACTCTGCCAGATCAAGATTGGAGCCTGGTGCAGCCATCTTGTTCGCCAGCCCTCCGTCAAAATCGTCCAACCCATGCTAGCATGGAAAGCAGATGTTAAACGATGATGATGATGATGATGATGAGCACTACCTAAAGTTTATTACTACAATGTAGGATTATAGATTGCATAAGTTATCTTAACACTACCACCACAACCACCACCACCACCACCACTACCAAAGGTTTACCTGAACTACAATACCTACAATAGAGTTTATTTTCAACCATAAAACTACTGACACATTACCCCACCCCACCCCCCACCCCACCCCCATAGTTGCTTTAACACTGCTGTAGATTGGAAATGTCACTGCCACACCCATTCATAAAAATTTTATCAAATTACTCCTGGTGCCAAGGAATCACCGATTCCACTTGAGATGGAACCTGCAGTTATTTTGGCAGCCACAGAAAAGAATATTTTCTTCTTTAACAGCATCTTTATTCTTTAATACCAATTATCATATTGCTTCTCATCTTTCTTCCCTTTTTTTTTTCTTTCATCCCATTTTTTTTTCTCTCTTTCTTGCTCGCTGCTTCTTCTGCCTCCTGTTCTCCTCCTTTGCATTCTTCTTCTTCTTCTTCTTCTTCTTCTTCTCGTCCTTCTTCTTCTCGTCCTTCTTCTTCTTCTTCTTCTCGTCCTTCTTCTTCTTCTTCTTCTTCTTCTTCTTGTCATTCATTCATTCACAACAACAGTGAAAAAAACTAAGCTTTTTGTGTCTCCTCCACCACCAACCCTGTATATTCATATCCAAACTTTCTAGACTGCAGGTATATAGGGAAGAGATAAAGGACCCCTATAAGAAGAACCCCTACAGTAGTGCACCAGTGTATCTGCACTACACCTTTTCTAAACCACTGATTTAAGCTGTACTGTCTATATTTCATAACCTTTTCCATCTCTATCAGTTGTTCACTTTAAGTATGGTGTCTGCTCTTTATAACAGCACATAACAAAGAAAGACAATATGTTTCTTTTTAATGATTGCTATGTTTAGTGAAATATGAGAGTTGTACAGTCTGCAAGAGTTTTTATTAAGTATCATAAATGTTACATCAATTATCTTGCTTCTGAAACGTAATAGAATAGTGTAATAGTTTTTTAAAAAGCCTCTACAGTGCAAGTTCAGGAATAAACTGTGAACAGAAGCACACCCAATGGTTTTGTGTGTGTGTGTGTCTGTCTGTCTGTCTTTAACATTTACTTGTTTCAGTCATTGGCCTGCGACCATGCTGGGGCACAACCTTTAAGTGTTTAGTCAAACAAATTGTCCCCGGCACTCGTTTTTAAACCTGATACTTATTCTGTTAGTCTCTTTTGCTGAACCACTAAGTTATAGGCCTATAAACAAACAAACACATCAAGCAGTGGTGGGGGACAAACACAAAGACACACACACATACAACAGGCTTCTTTCAGTTTCCATCTATCAAATCCACCTCACAGGGCTTTGACTAGCCTGAGGCTACAGCAGAAAACACTTGCCCAAGACTGAACCAAAAATCACACAGTTGAGAAGCCAGCTTCTTAACCACACAGCCCCACCTGCATATATGCTATTTACCTTTTGTTTCAATTCAAAAAAGTGTCTTCACAAGATAACATTGAAAGTGTTAGGTCCATTTCCACAGATATAACAATATATATATATATATATATTGGCCTGCTCGCTTAGCCAGCGGGGTGGCGTCATTTGAAGGCTAAAACAATGCGAACGCATTGTGACCAGCGATGTGTAACAACATCTGATGGTTTGGTCGGTCCCATGATCCCGTGATATATATATATATTAGATCATCGTTTTTAGCCTCCACCTTTCTATGCTCATGTGTGTTGGACAAATTTCTTGAAGTAGATTTCTATGGCTGGATGTTCTTCCTGTTTCTAACTCTCACCTGTCTCCAAGTAAATTGTTTTGAATTAATCAACAATTATCTTGTAGCTTCAGGATTTTGAAGATGCAACAGTTTATTTTTAGAATGACATTGTTGGGTAGGTGTGAGAGGCTGGATGTGGCCAGTTCCAACATAAAACAAGTGGAATATTTGGACCAGATATGGTCAGTTCAAATGCTAATGGGTTAACTGCTAAAGGATTAATAGCCATGGTGTGACAAATATTTTTGCAAAAGATTAGAAGTGAAATTCACCACTTGTATCCTCATTTATGACTACTTTTACACTCACACGTTTTCTAATTTGTAAACTCTACTCTTTTATTTCAGCTGAACTTGGGGACTTTGACCCTGAGGTCCACACACCAGGTTTCATATCTGAATTTCGTTTTGTACCCAACCAAACTGAAGAAATGGAGATAGAGATTTATAAACAATACCAAAATGTCGGGTAAGGATTTTAAAGTTTTCTGTTCGAAAGCATTCATGTTTATTTCCTTTAACATACAGGCCCGACTAATCAAGTACCATAAAGATCAGCTAACACTGTTATTTATTCTAGCAGGTCACATGTGACCTCATTGACATATTACTACCAGAAGCAGGACAAAATCTCAAAGAAATTCACATTTATCTAAAAGTGATCATTTCATCATTTTTTTTGTCAGTGACATGCAAAAGACACTTGTGCTGATGGCACATAAGAGGCACCTGTACCAGTGACATATGAAAGGCACTCTCTACACTTTGTGTAGTGGTTGGCATTAGGAAGGGCATCCATCTACAGAAACCAAGCCAAATCAGACTGGAACCTAATACAGCTCTCTGGCTTACCAGTTTCAATCAAACTGTCCAACTTATACCGGCATGGAAAACAGACACTAAATGATGATGACGATAATGATGATGATGGTCACCTAAAGATATCTAATTCCATTAGCATTTTGAGTGCTGAAAGATTAGTTACTGCTGTCCAGCTGTCCTTATAGTTATTTGGTCACTATGTTGACCAGTGGGTGCTTTAGTTTCTGCTACGACAAAACTAAAGCCTATTAAAGTGACCTATATACCACTAATTTAGACTTTTATACTTGACATTCATCTCTGTCTCTCTAATCACAAATTAGCACCTTTAATTAGTCTAAACATCTACACTTGGTACGAATTCTCTCCCACAAAATATCTTTCAGAAGAGCTGTAACAATGCATTGACATTTGAAGACCAATAATTGCTTATTGCGCCACTACCATCTTGGCTAACAATCAACTCACAGATAAAACCCTCATATTTTAATTATCTCAATTAGTCATTGCTAAAAGCCCCCAACATCCTCAATTACATATCACAGTGTATAGATGGCTTTATTTTTCTCCCACTTCTCTCTGAACTTAATTGCTTTCTGTCTTCATATTTGAAGTTCTGAGTTTATCTTCCTTCTATCTTTAACTTGTTTTAGTCATTGGACTGCAGCCATGCTGGGGTACTGCCTTAAAGAATTTTAGTCAAACAAAGCTTTTGTATAACATGATATTGCAAGGAGACTTTGTTTCCTTTTCTTTTTTTGTTCAAAGTCCATTAAACAGCTTGCTCTAGACAAAACATTAATCTGCACCCATTGGTATGACTACGGCTCAGAAGTTCAGGGGTTTCAGTCACTGCTGAGCCATCACTATTTCCATGTCTGTCTGACCTAGGGTGGTGGCACCTTTCAAAGGCCCCACTTATAGGTCAAATAGCAAAAGATGGTCCCAGGATGGTAGTATTTATGAAAGTCCCTGTTTATGAGCCAAATGATAGATATCCCAGGGTGGTAGTACCTATCAGAAGCCCCATTTATGCATCAAATAACAGATGGTCATATGGGCAAGGTATGTAGTACTTCAAAGAGGACTGGCCATCTAGACATGTGTCACATTGGCCCAACAATATGGTCATTCCTCCTGCTTAAGAGTTAAACTACATCGAAGAGGCCAAGGAACAGAAGAAAGAAGAAGAAAGAAGACATGCACTCAACACCAGATCTGAAGACACCTCTGAAAGTGGGGGCCCTGCCACGTCAAAATGGTAGAGGAGTAGGGGCTGAAACCGGATGTGGTTCCTCCTGATGATGTCTTGAGCTAACTGGATCCTATAAAGGAGCTGTTGTGGTAGCAGACCACGAAGCATGGTTGAAATTCCTCAGGCCCTATACGTCAAAAGTAAGTTTGGGAGAACAGGGGACTAGCAGAGAAATTTAAATAAACCAGCCAAAAGTAATAGTAAACCATTGTTGTAGCTTTTGCAAGAAAAATCCACAATCTTCAGACCTTGGGATGGAGGACCATAATTGCTGAGGCCTATAATCATAGCATATGAAGACAGAGAAAGATCAAGTGTCACTTAAAAACCAATGATGTGTCACTGCTGATATACTTGTCATAGGTTCACAATCATTAGACCATATCCTCTAACAGTGTCTCTTGATACTCAAACTGACCTTCACCTAGTGTATCAATCTCCAGTTAACTAATGAATTTTGTGTACTTTATATGCCCTTGTTGTCAAACTGACCAAGTTATATCTGGTCTCCAGCCCACCGCCTGCAATTCACTGTCACCTTAATGCCTTGTAAATGCTACACTCAGTCGTTACCTACTACAGCTATTTTTCTACATCATCCCCCTAAACCCCACATCATCCCTACCAACTATTTACTCTCTACAACTTCACCTTTCATCAAAACGTACCCTCTTTCAATTACTGTCTATTGACTCTTCACATTAGCACATGATCATAATTATGTAGGTAAGAAACGATTAGTTTGATCAACCTCATTAAATGTCGAGCACTTGGTTCATTAACTTACTGGTCCAATGAAGGCACATGGCTTAGTGGTTAGGGTATTCAGCTCACAACCGTAAGGTCATGAGTTCAATACCCAGCAGTGCAATGTGTCCTTCAGCAAGACATTTTATTTCATGTTGCTCCAGTCTACTCAGCTAGCAAAAATAAGTAGTATTTGTATTTCAAAGGGCCAGCCTTGTCACATCTTGTGTCATGTTGAATCTTCTTGAGAACTATGTTAAGGATATGCATATCTATGGAGTACTCAGCCACTTGCATGTTAATTTCATAAGTGAGCTGTTCTGTCGATCGGACCAACTGGAACTCTCATTGTTATAATCGATGGCGTGCCAGCAAGTTAACTTACTGGCCTAGGGAGGTGAAAAGCAGAGTGAACTCCAGTACGATTTCTTAAGCAATCTATAGGCATAGGAGTGGCTGTGTGGTAAATAGCTTGCTTACCAACCACATGGTTCCGGGTTCAGTCCCACTGCGTGGCACCTTGGGCAAGTGTCTTCTACTATAGCCTCGGGCCGACCAAAGCCTTGTGAGTGGATTTGGTAGACAGAAACTGAAAGAAGCCCGTCGTATATATATATATATATATATATATATATATATATATATATGTGCGTGTGTGTTTGTGTGTCTGTGTTTGTCCCCCTAGCATTGTTTGACAACCGATGCTGGTGTGTTTATGTCCCCGTCACTTAGCGGTTCGTTAAAAGAGACCGATAGAATAAGTACTGGGCTTACAAAGAATAAGTCCCGGGGTCGAGTTGCTCGATTAAAGGTGGTGCTCCAGCATGGCCGCAGTCAAATGACTGAAACAAGTGAAAGAGTAATCTAGAATGTATAAAGAGGGAACTAAATCCAAATGCTATAAACTGTTTATTTTGGTGTGCTCTCATTCCTCTTCCCCCTTCTCTTCTTTGTCTTTTAACTATTCCTGTTAAACCATCTAAAACTAAATCTTAACCATCCTAACAAACATCTACCTTTTAATGTTGGGTGGAGTTACATGGAGTTAAATGACATCCTGTCCAGCTCTGTATCAGCCCACCCTTAACTGTCTGTTATAGCTGTAATATAATATAGTTAGCTTGATTTATCTTCTAATAGCTTAGAAATTCTAAACAACTCTGCTTTCTTTCACCAACCAATGAACAAATTCTTCCATTGCTATTTCGGCTTTTGTAGTAAAAGCTATTTTTCCCTGATGAGACCAGAATAAGATGGAAGCATGTCCCAAGCTATCTCCTGTATTTGCTGGAAAAATATGAAATTTTTATTATCATTTCTTATAGTCACTGATCATTTGTTTCAAGGAGAAAATACTGCCTTCTCTCTAATATCTGTCTTTATTTCATCCTAGTCTAATAACGGCTTATCACTATTGTCTTTGATCTCTACCTTTTCCTCTTCTTCTTTCTTACAGTGGTTTAACTCCTGCCCAATCAGAGCTGGCTTACTTGAACAAAGCAAAATGGCTAGAACTGTATGGTGTTGATATGCACATTGTCATTGTAAGTAAATCTTTACCATTTATTTCTTTGGGAGAAAAGATGAAGGTGAGAGGAAGAATATTTACTCTTATGTCTATGTGTGGTGTTGGAGCAAACATGGTTAAGTTAAATCATTGTTGTCTTGACCCCCAGCTCAGCCTCAGTCCAGTAGATCTTTACTCAGCAGTATTCTGCTTCTGGATTTTGACTATATGGCTATTTATCAGATTCAGTCCCACCGTACAGTACTTTGAGCAAGTGTCTTTTAGTATTATCCTTAGACCAACCAATACTTTGTGAGTGAATTTGATAGGCAAAAACTGTGTGGAAGCCTGTCTTTGTGTGTTGTGTGTGTGTGTGTGTAATTGTGTTTGTATTTCACTGCTTGACAAGAGGTGTTGGTTTGTTTATACCCCTATAACTTAATGTTTCAGTAAAAAGAGACTAATAGAATAGTTCTTTAAAAAAAAAAAAAGATGAGTGGTCCTTCCCAAGCCAGAGACTTATAAGGCTAGATTTCCAGATTCTGTAGTGTATATATCTCTCCACCTGGACAGGATGCTAGTCCATTGCAGGATTACTCATTTTTTTCCAGCTGAGTGGACTAGAGCAACATGAAATGAAGCGTTTTGCTCAAGAACACAATGCAATGCTTCACACAGTCTAGGAATCGGAAAACCACAATCTTACAACTCTAACCACTAAACCAGTGCTTTTCAAACTTTTTGCTGGAGCGGAACCCCAAGAAAACATTTCACTGGCTCGAGGAACCCCTGTGCAATAATTTAATTGTCCTATGCACATATATCTGCACAGGAGAATTAAAAATTACTGTCGATTTTAGCATTTTTGTAACTTCTTGTGGAACCCATGGACTGTACTGGCGGAACCCTAAGGTTCCGCGGAACCCTGGTTGAAAACCACTGCACTAAACCATGTGCTTCCATGATAGAATAAGTACCAGACTGAAAATAAGCACTGAAGTTGATATGATAGACTAAACTGTTCGATGCAGTGCTCCAGCATGGCTGCAGTCCACTCACAAACAGAAGTAAAAAAAAATTTTAAAGTGTATTTAGAAACACATCATTCCAGTTTTGAGACATGTGTGTCCCAAGAAAGGGAATATGTCTTCAGCCTCTTGCTTAGCCTTTTCCTGATATGAGAAACTACTGTACCCAACCTTTGGTTTATTATTCTTTGTAATTGTTTGGAATTTATACTCCTCTGCCAATATTCATAATCCAGGAAAGTGAACCCAGATTTACCCATCGGAAAAATTACTGCAGCGTTGATCATACTAAGCAATCGTTGATGTTTATTACTACTTGATGTGGTTAACTGAAACCTGGAATATAGCTGAGAGCTATTATATGATATAGACTAAACTGTTCAATGCAGTGGTCCACAGTGACTGCCGTCCACTTACAAACACAAGTAAAAAAAATAATAATAATAGTGTATTCAGGAGCACATAATACGATTTTTAAGACCTAAGTAGTATTTAGCTGCTCTTTCTTGCAGGCTGAGTGACCACAACGAGAGACTGTTATTGATTCAAGTGTTGTGCAAGTTGACCTTGGTTTAGTAAGTTTATGCTCAGAGGCATCCCAGCTGTGACTACTCAGTCTTTTTTGGAGTATGTTCATGTACAATAGCTAATAGAAGACACTTGCCCTAGGTGCCACGCAGTGGGATTGAACCTGAAGCCATGTGATTGCGAAGCAAACTTCTTACCATACAGCCATGTCTGCACCTATTATATATACTCAGACATGTATACACATACATACATACATACATATCTATATATATATATATATATAAAGACAGACAAACGGATTAAGTCGATTACATCGACCCCAGTGCATAACTGGTATTTAACTTATCGACCCCGAAAGGATTAAAGGCAAAGTCGACCTCGGCGGAATTTGAACTCACAACGTAACGACAGACGAATTACGGCTACGCATTTCGCCCGGTGTGCTAACGTTTCTGCCAGCTCGCCACCTGTTTTAAACATACCCTCAGATAGCACTGTACTGTGTTGAACACATAGTCAGCGAAATATATAACGTAGTTCATGATTTCCAGGGATGGAAGGATAGTAGTTTAAACATTTATAAACACGAATCTGCATGATAAAGGCTGAACTGAGATTAAATAACAAATATAAATAAATATTAGGTACATCCAAGCATAGTTGTTTAGGTAAGAAGCTTGTTTTGCAATCCTGTGCTTCCAGATTCAATCCCAGGGTATGTCATCTTAAGCTTGCATCTTCTATTGTACTATGCACTGTTGGTGGAATTTGGTCAACAGAAATTCTACAGAAGCTTGTATGATGGTGGCATTTAGACCTAGCAGATGATGTTAAGATGAGGAGACACAAGCACACACAATCTCATATGTATGTATCTTAGGCATATAGTTAGATGTATGACTATAACTGTATGAGTTAGATAATTATTGTACACACACAGTCATATATATATATATATATATATATATGACTGTGTGTGTACAATAATTATCTACATGAAGCTCTTAACTCATACAGTTATAGTCATACATCTAACTATATGCCTAAGATACACACATATGAGATTGTGTGTGCTTGTGTCTCCTCATCTTAAAATCATCTGCTAGGTCTAAATGCCACCATCATACAAGCTTCTGTAGAATTTCTGTTGACCAAATTCCACCAACAGTGCATAGTACAATAGAAGATGCAAGCTTAAGATGACACACCCTGGGATTGAATCTGGAAGCACAGGATTGCAAAACAAGCTTCTTACCTAAACAACTATGCTTGGATGTACCTAATATTTATTTATATTTGTTATTTAATCTCAGTTCAGCCTTTATCATGCAGATTCGTGTTTATAAATGTTTAAACTACTACCCTTCCATCTCTGGAAATCATGAACTACATTATTTTTTTCACTGTCTATGTGTTCAACACAGTACAGTGCTATTTGAGGGTATGTTTAAAACAGGCGGCGAGCTGGCAGAACCGTTAGCACGCCGGGCGAAATGCGTTGCCGTAATTCGTCTGTCATTACGTTGTGAGTTCAAATTCCGCCGAGGTCGACTTTGCCTTTCATCCTTTCGGGGTCGATAAATTAAGTACCAGTTACGCACTGGGGTCGATGTAATCGACTTAGTACCTATGTCTGTCCTTGTTTGTCCCCTCTGTGTTTAGCCCCTTGTAGGTAATAAAGAAATAGGTATGTTTAAAACAGGTGGTGAGCTGGCAGAAACGTTAGCACGCCGGGCGAAATGCGTAGCCATAATTCGTCTGTCGTTACGTTGAGAGTTCAAATTCCGCCGAGGTCGACTTTGCCTTTCATCCTTTCGGGGTCGATAAGTTAAGTACCAGTTACGCACTGGGGTCGATGTAATCGACTTAATCTGTTTGTCTGTCTTTGTCCCTTCTATATTTAGCCCCTTGTGGGTAATAAAGAAATAGATATGTTTAAAACAGTAGAGTGCTATTTGACAGCCAAATTTCTTGCACATGATAGCTCTTTCATTGGCCTGTCTCTTTATTAGCAGTTGTAGTCTGGGGTAAATTAGTTTGGTTTATTAAACTGTATGTTATTAACCTCACAACTTCTAGCATTCACTGATTGTATGTTTTACTTCTGTACTCTGTCTCCATTTTAGGGCCGTGATGGTGTCTCTTATCAGCTTGGTTTAACACCAAGTGGAATTTTGGTATTTGAGAATGATGACAAAATAGGATTGTTCTTCTGGTAAGTTTACATTTATCCCTGACCTCAAAATAAAACAGTTCATGTCCTTGCAAATTATATCCTGTTAACTGAACACTAGAGGAAGAAGGAGTATTCGGGTACTTGATGGCTATTGTTTAATGTGAATACACGAATAAGTGCTCTATGAAACCATTTTTGTTTTATTTAATATCTGTACCATCAAATGTGAACTTGAAGCTCCTTCTTCATGCTCCAGGTTTTGGCTCCATAGAGGAGAAAGCCATCTATACATACTTTGAAGACAAAAATCAATAAGGCTGGCCTTCCTCATGGCATGTGTAGAAAACATTCTTCTCTGTAGAACTAAAACCTTGACCATGCCGAGTGGCTGTGTGGTAAGTAGCTTGCTTACCAACTACATGGTTCCAGGTTCAGTCCCACTGCGTGGCACATTGGGCAAGTGTCTTCTACTATAGCCTCGGGCCGACCAAAGCCTTGTGAGTGGATTTGGTAGACGGAAACTGAAAGAAGCCCATCGTATATATGTATATATACATATATATATGTGTGTGTGTGTTTGTGTGTCTGTGTTTGTCCCCCTAGCATTGCTTGACAACCGATGCTGGTGTATTTATGTCCCCGTTACTTAGCGGTTCGGCAAAAGAGACCGATAGAATAAGTACTGGGCTTACAAAGAATAAGTCCCGGGGTCGATTTGTTCGACTAAATGTGGTGTTCCAGCATGGCCGCAGTCAAATGACTGAAGCAAGTAAAAGAGTAAAGAGTAAATTATCTTGTTGGTATATGTACCAAGCTTCTTATGAAGGATCAAAACATCTCATGGCATGAGTACAAAACCTAAACAGGCGATTTAACCCTTTAGCATTTAAACCAGCCATATCTGGCCAAAATTTTCTTCTTGTTTAATGTTGAGACTAGCCAGGTCTGACCTCTCACACCTATCCTGCAATGTCATTCTACATATAAACAATAACATCCTCAAAATCTCAAAGATGTGAGATAATCCAGATTAAATCAAAACAATGTGAATAAATAAGCTGAACACTAAAGGGTTAAGGACTCATTCTACCCATCTTTACTATTGTAGCTTAATGCACTTTAGGCTTTGCTGGCCACTGCTATCTTATTGAACACTGCACCATATCAGATGTTATATTTTGGAAACTTCCACACCTTAATAGAGAACAAAGAACCACTCAACTACATTGATGTTATTGGGAGGAACACAAACAAGAAGCAGAAAACCTACCGAAGCTTAATAGGGGACGGTGATTTCTGGCACTATGGGGTGAAATGCACCTCAGTTGCAGCCTCTTGTTTTGTTTAATGCTATATTGTTTAATGTTGAGACTAGCCTGGTCTGACCTCTCACACCTATCCTGCAATGTAATTTCTACATATAAACAATAACATCCTCAAAATCTTGAGAAGGCGGCGAGCTGGCAGAAACGGTAGCACGCCGGGCGAAATGCGTAGCCGTATTTCGTCTGCCGTTACGTTCTGAGTTCAAATTCCGCCAAGGTTGACTTTGCCTTTCATCCTTTCGGGGTCGATAAATTAAGTACCAGTTACGCACTGGGGTCGATATAATCGACTGAATACCTTTGTCTGTCCTTGTTTGTCCCCTCTGTGTTTAGCCCCTTGTGGGTAGTAAAGAAATATATATTGAAATATTGAATGGTGGGTAACAAAGAGTTTGTCTGTAAAACATAGGGTTGGGCTGCATGATTTTTCGAAAACCATACAAGAGTTTCGCAATAAAATAAGTCTGAGAGTCACTGGTATAGATGTATGCATTGAGCACTCTGTCATTTCCTCTGTTGTAAACACTATGTAGCCTGTGTTTAAGTATTTGTCATGTTTTTGTAGGCCAAAGATCACATCACTGAACTTTAAGAATAAGAAACTAATCCTTGTTGTTGTGGAAGATGATGACAAGGTAAGTTTCCTTTTGGTTTTTGTATTTTTCTACAATCCCTTTAAGATGGTAGGGTGTAACTTGAGGGACACATAGCTGCTATTTCTAGCAAGTCAGGTGATCACATAGCTGCTCTCTCTCTCTCTCTCTCTCTCTCTGCCAGGCCATACAATACTACTGTGGAAGGTTTTGTTGATTAAATCATTCCTAGCATATGGCTGATACTTATGTTATAGCTGCATAGAAGGTAAAAGGCTAAGTGCTAAGTGAGCCCCAGCAAGATTTGAACTCAGAATGTTGAAGAACAAAGCTAAATAAAATTTAAGAAAAACAAACTCAAATCACTGAGCAAAATTACTCACTGGCTCCATCTACATAGAAAAGTAGTAGTTAAGTGTCAACATATTCAAGCATTTTGGCATGGTTATTTCATCATCGCTTGGCAAAAATAGTAACGTCTAAGCTTTCCTGATGATATCTAATAAGACAGAAACATGATCAGTTTTTAAGGTGGCAAGCTGGCAGAAACATTAGCACGCCGGACGAAATACTTAGCGGTATTTTGTCTGTCACTACATTCTGAGTTCAAATTCCGCCGAAGCCAACTTTGCCTTTCATCCTTTCGGGGTCAATGAAATAAGTACCAGTTATGCACTGGGGTCGATATAATCGGCTTGTTTGTCCTCCCTGTGTTTAGCCCCTTGTGGGTAGTAAAGAAATAGGTATTTCATCTGCCACTATGTTCTGAGTTCAAATTCCGCCAAAGCCGACTTTGCCTTTCATCCTTTCGGGGTCAATGAAATAAGTACCAGTTATGCACTGGGGTCGATGTAATCGGCTTAATCCGTTTGTCTGTCCTTGTTTGTCCTCTCTGTGTTTAGCCCCTTGTGAGTAGTAAAGAAATAAGTATTTCGTCTGCCACTACTTTCTGAGTTCAAATTCTCCTGAGGCCGACTTTGCCTTTCATCCTTTCGGGGTCGATAAAATAAGTACCAGTTATGCACTGGGGTCGATATAATCGACTTAATCCATTTGTCTGTTCTTGTTTGTCCCCTCTGTGTTTAGCCCCTTGTGGGTAGTAAAGAAATAGGTATTTCGTCTGCCACTACGTTCTGAGTTCAAATTCCGCCGAAGCCGACTTTGCCCTTCATCCTTTCGGGGTTGATAAATTAAGTACCAGTTATGCACTGGAGTCAATATAATCGACTTAATCTGTTTGTCTGTCCTTGTTTGTCCTCACTATGTGTAGCCCCTTGTGGGCAGTAAAGAAATAAGAAACATGATCAGTTATCTCTCATATGTATCAATATGATTGAAATAATTTCCATTTTGAACTATTGTCCTTTTTTCAAAGCATAATTAGTTTCACTTACCTTTCCATTGCTCCCTTTTGTTAAATATTTTAACATTAACTTAAATACCCTTCTGAACGACATTTTTGTCATTTCCTGTCACTCCACTGTCCAAAATTTCAGTAATGGTGATAATAATAATAATGATGATGATGATGATGGTTCCTAATATTGGCAGAAAGCCAAAAATTTTGAAGGACAATACAGTCAATTAAGTTTGTATTCTCATTTGATTGCTTCTTATATTATCAATCTCAGGCCAGATTTGAAGTTTTAGCATAGTGAGTCACAACTAAATCCTGTTAGGCATTTAGTCTGGCACTTGGCCATGTCAGCCAAATTAACACATACAGTTTAATGAGGATTATAATTAGTATTAATATTGTTATTAATTATAAACTAGATATGAATCAATTAATTTGTAGCTAATCTATCTGATTATGAGTCATTATTATTGTTGCAGTTATTATTATTATTATTATTATTATTATTATTATTATTATTATTATTATTATTATTATTATTAATAATAATAATAATAATAATAATAATAAAAAAACTAACAGAATTGTTAGAGCACCAGGTAAAATGCTGAGCTGCATTTCTTGCTGTTCTGTACATTTTGAGTTCAAATTCCACCGAGGTCAACTTTACCTTTTGTCTCTCAGGTCCAATGAAATAATTACCAGTTGAGCACTGGGGTTGATGTAATCAATTAGCCCCCTCTTCCAAAATTTCAGGCCTTGTACCTATAGTAGAAAAGATTATTGTTGTTTTTTGCAAACTGGCAGAATCATAAGAGTGTCAAACAAAATACTTAGTGGTATTTCTTCTAATTCTTTATGTTCTGAGTTCAAATTCCAGCAAGGTTGGCTTTGCCTTTTATCATTCCAAGGTCAGTAAAATTAAGTACATGTTAAGCACTGAGATTAATGTAATTGACTTGCTTCCTCTCCTCAAAATTACTAGTGTTGTGCCAAAATTAGGAAAGAATTTCATCATCATCATCATCATTTAACGTCCGCTTTCCATGTTAGCATGGGTTGGACGATTTGACTGAGGATTGGCGAACCAGATGGCTGCACCAGGCTCCAATCTGATCTGGCAGACTTTCTAAAGATGGATGCCCTTCCTAATGCCAACCACTCCGAGAGTGTAGTAGGTGCTTTTACGTGCCACCGGCACGAGGGCCAATCTGGCGGTACTGGCAACGGCCACACTCAAATAGTGTTTTTTACGTACCACCTGCACAGGAGTCAATCCAGCGGAACTGGCAATGACCTCACTCAAATGTTTTTTCACGTGCCAGTAAGGCGACGCTGGTAATGATCATGCTCAAACAGTGCTTTTTACGTGCCACCAGCACAGAAGCCAGACAGCTGCTCTGGCAGTGATCCTGCTCAGATGGAGCTGTTAGTGCTCGACTGGCACAGGTGCCACTCATCGAATTTATTATTATTATTTGAATTAACCTTTTGAATCTTTCCAATGTTAACTTTACTTTTTATCCCTTCAAGATTGATAAGCTAAAGTATCGGTAAAATACTGGGATCAATGGTATTAACTAGTAAAGTACCAGGCTTTATTTGGTTCCAACTCCTTACGTTTTGAGTTCAAGTTCCATCCGGGTCAGCTTTACTTTTCATTTCTCTCTGAGTTGATGAAATAAAATACCAGTCAAGTACTGGGGTTGATGGCATTGACCAATCCACTCTCTTCAAAACTGCTGGCCTTGTTACTGGAAGGATGCTGGACTATCAGAATCACTAGAACCAGTACCAAGCTAATTCACCACAACTATTTATATATATGTGTGTGTGTGTGTGTATATATATATAAAGGCGGCGAGCTGGCAGAAACGTTAGCACGCCGGGCGAAATGCGTAGCCGTATTTCGTCTGTCGTTACATTCTGAGTTCAAATTCCGCCGAGGTCGACTTTGCCTTTCATCCTTTCGGGGTCGATAAATTAAGTACCAGTTTCGCACTGGGGTCGATGTAATCGACTTAATCCCTTTGTCTGTCTTTGTTTGTCCCCCTCTATGTTTAGCCCCTTGTGGGTAGTAAAGAAATATATATATATATGTATATATATATGTGTGTATGTATGTATGTATGTATATATGTGTGTGTGTATGTATGTATGTATATATATGTGTGTATGTATGTATATATATGTGTGTATATATGTGTGTATGTGTATATATATGTATGTGTATATATATGTATGTATATATATATGTATGTATATATATATGTATGTATATGATTATATATATATGTATATATGTATATAATATATATATATATAGAGAGAGAGAGAGATACATGCATGCATACATACATAATCACCTTCTCTTTTTGTCTCTTCCACTTGTGACCACAACAGGGCAATGAACAGGAACACACCTTCTTGTTTCGCCTGCAAGACCGCAAAGCATGTAAGCATCTATGGAAGTGTGCGGTGGAACATCATGCCTTCTTCCGACTGAAGAAACCCCTAAAAGGAGCCAATGCAAGGCAGAACTTCTTTAGAATGGGATCACGTTTTCGATACAGGTCAGTATCTGTTTTTCTTTTATTCCTTTATGTGATCCAGCCCAAATGCTGTGGCTATGCTGGAATTTAAATCTTCATTCAGAATTAAAGAAAAAAAAATCTTTTCAAACTGAAATTCACAAGTGTCATGTAGAGCAAGTTAACCCTTTGCTGTTATTTGAGTCCAAGTATGAACTATCAACAAATGTATGCTACTGTTCGTTCATTGAAATTATGTCTGGGTTTTTTGGGGGGGTTTTTTCCATGATAGTATGAGTTAGACAAATACATATTATTGAGTCACTGTTTTATAGTCAGATGCCCTTCCAGAGCTACTGGAAGATTTCTTGACTGGGAAATGTCAGAAATATCACTGTCCATAGCTCAAGACATGGGGAATGTAAGTATTCACACAGATCCACTTGCATGCCCCCCCCCCACACACACACACAAACACATACAGGGTTTTGTACAAATTGTCTCCAAATTCACTAACAAGGCATAGTTGGCTCTGGGAGTATAACAAAATACCCTTCTCCAAGGTGCTGCACTGTGGGACTGGACCCCAAACTACATGGTTACAAAGTTAACTTCCTAACTACACAACTATGCCTTTGATGTATCTCAGGAAATATCAAATCATATTCATCTTATCTATGTTGCCTTTAGGAAACTATTTAAAAGACTTTTCCATTATGATGGAATTAAGGCATGTACTACAGTGATGATTTACAAAGTAATGGTTTTCAAAACCAAGTTTCATCTCTTTTGCAGATGTGAAGCATCCTATCTTTTAATTAGCGACACACTGAGCAGCAGTGATTAAAATAAACTCGTGTATACTTATATTTAACACATGTGTGTACATTCAAATGTAAAACCATTTTGCTGTGGAGATTGTTTCTGCTGATGTCATCCATAGCCCAGTTTGGTGTTTTCACACATACTGTCTTCTTAGGAAAATTTCTCTCTCAAAATAGTTTCCACTTCTCTCAAAATAGTCTTTCCACATTTGAGTGTACACATGTGTGTTAAACATAAATATACACAGGTGGTGTTTGATTTGAAGGAGGTTTCATTGTTATTTCTTGCAAAACAAGTAACTGCTTAGTAATTCTTATTAGCATAGAATTGATGTTATTAATAATAATAACATTGAAATTGTGCATACAAGTAATAATAATGATGGTTTCATGGCCGTTTGCCAGCTCTATCTGGCCCCCATGTTGGTGGCATGTAAAAGCACCATCCGTTCGTGTCCATTGCCAGCCTCGCCTGGCCCCCGTGCCAGTGACACGTAAAAGCACCATCCGTTCGTGGCCGTTTGCCAGCTTTGTCTGGCACCTGTGCGGGTGGCACGTAAAAAGCACCCACTACACTCACGGAGTGGTTGGCTTTCGGAAGGGCATCCAGCTGTAGAAACACTGCCAGATCTGACTAGGCCTGATGAAGCCTTCCAGCTTCACAGACCCCAGTTGAACCGTCCAACTCATGCTAGCATGGAAAACGGATGCTAAATGGTGATGATGATGATAATGGTTACTCCCATGGATTTCAAAATGAGTGTTTGAAGGAGAGGATTTAAAAACAAAAAAAAAAAGACAAAGAAAAATCAACCTTAAGAATAAAAGAAACTGTATATTGTGATAGATGTGTTAATGTAATTTGAGTCCAGGTATGGACTTTGCTATGAAATCACGCTGGGGACTCTGATGATTTTGATTTTGCCTGGGATTGGTCAAAAGTGTCGATTGCAGGATATAATTCTCTTATTGTTGTTTCTTCAACTCAAACTGTTTTGATGCATCATAACACATTTTACATATATACACATACATACATACATACATATATATATATATATATATGCACATATATATATATATATATATATATATATATATATATACCGGAGTAAACACATAAATGTGAAACAAAACTGTCCAACGAACGGGAACATGAAACTCCGAGTAACAGGTTTTGTTGAATTTCTGCTGCTTTTAAATAAAGTATATATATATATATATATATATATATATATATATATATACCCACACACACACACACACATATATACAAATATATAAAAAGACAACACTCATCATTATATTAGATTATACATACATTTTAACACTTTACAGTATACCTACATATATACATAATTCTATGCATCAATCTAAAACAACAGGATTACTAAAGGAAGACTGGAATTTAAGAGATGAGAAAACCTAAAGGTCTCATGATATTCATTGAAGGATTTTATTTCAGATATTCTCATTTTAAAAATCATCTCCGGATAATTGTTGAGAGGGTGTTGGTGTTGCATTGGCAGAGGTTTGTGTTCTCTGAGTAACTCTTGTTATTATTATTATCATTATTATTATTATTTCTTTCCTCTGATTACTCATTGTTTACTTCTTGTCCTATTAACAGTGGCTACACAGAATACCAGACGGCTGCCATCAATCGAGCTCGACGTGGTGTCAAGTTCGAGAGGAGAGCAAGTCAAAGGTACTCAAGACGGCCAACATTTGAGAGACAGGAGAAGGAAGAGGAGATGCTACGACGTAATGCCGAGTCTAGAAAGTACGTAATATTGAAACTACAGCAGTTGTTTATTTGTATTTTGATTTTTACCACTTAATCAAGGACAGGATGAGAGTTTATTTTTTTCTGTGGAGCTTCCAAGGTCAATGAGAAGAAGGGAGCAAATTATCCTTAAACAGTGACCTGCCTGCAAATGCTTGCTACAAATTGGACTTCTCTAAAATACCTGAGGACCAGGGTGTAGTGTTAAACCAGGCAGCAGATAAATCCACCATGTTATGGATTCAGACTGTAATACCACAAAATACCTTGTCTGATGTTCTAACAGTTCCACCAATCTACTGCCATGGACTGATACTATATTTTTAGACCCCTAAATGATGAAAGACAAAGTTGACCTCTGGGATTTGAACTCAGAACACAGAATACTAGAACCAAAACTGCAAAGCATTTTACCTTATGCTCTAACGACTCTGCTAGTTCTCCACCTGCTACTGCTGTTGGTGTTGTTTAACCCTTGGTCAGCCTTTGTCAAGTGGACATAAGAGCTAGTCTTTTTTTATTTTCTTCAAGCGTCTTGGCACATGCATGGCTGTGTGGTAAGAAATGTGCTTCCTAACCACATGGTTCTGGATTCAATTCTCCTGGGTGACACCTTGGGCAAGTGTCTTCTACTCTAGACCTGGGCAACAGGAAGGACATCCATATGTAGAAAATCTGCCTCAAAAAAATTTCATCCGACCCATTGCAAGCATGGAAAAGTGGACATTCAATCAATGATTCTTCTGATGATATTGTACCTAGAACGACATTATCCATTATGGCCTTCCTTTCTTTTTTAGTTTTAAGATGATAGAGTGCGTGGTGTAGGTGATTTGGTCACTATTTTTAGCGAATTGAGCAGCCATGTAAAACAGGCTAGAGTAACTTTTTTCAAGAAGTATGACTCATCATCAGGCAGGCTTTATCACTAAAAAAATTCAAGGTAATTTTTCACACAGGAGTGGCTGTGTTGTAAGTAGCTTGTTTACTAACCACATGGTTCCGGGTTCAGTCCCACTGCGTGGCACCTTGGGCAAGTGTCTTCTACTATAGCCTCGGGCTGACCAAAGCCTTGTGAGTGGATTTGGTAGACGGAAACTGAAAGAAGCCTGTCATATATATATATATGCGTGTTTGTGTGTCTGTGTTTGTCCCCCTAGCATTGCTTGACAACCAATGCTGGTGTGTTTATGTCCCCGTTACTTAGCGGTTCAGCAAAAGAGACCGATAGAATAAGTACTGGGCTTACAAAAGAATAAGTCCCAGGGTCGAGTTTGCTCGATTAAAGGCGTTGCTCCAGCATGGCCGCAGTCAAATGGCTGAAACAAGTAAAAGAGTAAAAGAGAGAGACAGAGTATTAGGTGTATTAATTACTTGTTAATTAATTATGTAGGGTTTCTGCTAATTTGAGTCGTTAGATTTTGGCAAGTATTTATTGCAGTTTGCAGTTATTTACAAAATAGTAGGCCTCACAGAGGAGATAACAAGGGACCAAGACTACTGGCAGTTTGCTGTGCTTGAGAAGACAAGCCAAGCTGAGTAAAATCATAGCTTTCCATACATACAGGTATGGCTTCAACATCCCTCACTAAGTTAAGAGATCCTAGTGTTTTTATTTTTTTGGAAATTGTAGTTAAGATACCCGTGCCGGTGACACGTAAAAAGCATCGTCCGAATGTGGCTGATGCCAGCGCTGCCTGACTGGCATCCGTGTTGGTGACACATAAAAAGCACCAACCGATCATGGCCGTTTGCCAGCCTTCTTTGGCCCCTATGCCGGTGGCACGTAAAAAGCATCCACTACACTCACGGAGTGCTTGGCGTTAGGAAGGGCATCCAGCTGTAGAAACACTGCCAGATCAGACTGGAGCCTGGTGCAGCCTCCTGGTTTCCCAGACCCCGGTCGAACCATCCAACCCATGCTAGCATGGAAAACGGATGTTAAATGATGATGATGATATTTGTCAAATTTGGGTCAGTTTGTCTTCATGACCTGTTCTGTCAATCCCACTCGATGAACCCACCTTTGGTCTCAATAACAATCTCCAGGAGACCTTAGAATCAACAACAGGCCTTCATCACTATCACCTGTTTTAGGCTCTTGAAGGCCATGGTAATCCTGGTGCATTCCTCACTCAGCTGAGAGAGCTTAGTCTTGTGGGCTCATGGGTGCTGGTGCCACATAAAAGCATTCAGTACACCCTGTTAAGTGGTTGGTGTTAGGAAGGGCATCCAGCCATAGAAACCACACCAAAATAGATTACTAGAGCCCAGGCAGCTCTCCAGCTGGCCAATTCCTGTCAAACCAGCATGGAGATCAGGCGTTAAATGACGATGTTGACTTGTCCATTGAGATGTTGTGTGTCTTGACCAAGGTTACATTATATGCCCCTGGGAATGTGGTCATAGCTATTGATATCATCTGGGAATTTTAATACCACCATCAACACTATTAATTTGGACATCTGTAACTCTTGGGTGGTAATGATGGAGGTGGCTGAAGTGAGGATGAGGAAATTGGCAGTGATGGCAGTGGTGTTAGTGGTTATGGTGGCGATGATGACAATGATGATGGAGGGGGTTTCATGATATGTATTCAAGAATTATGCTTACAACAGCCTTTACTACAGAAGGAAATCAAAGACATTACTGACATCTTTAACAATGAAACAATGTTATGAAGTTTAATAAATTCATGCATCATAACAAAAATAAGAATATACATAAAACAGAATTTCAATAGATCGCGAATTTCAATTGGTGGTGAGCTGGCAGAATCGTTAACATGCTGGGTGAAATGCTTAACGGTATTTCGTCTGCCACTATGTTCTGAGTTCAAATTCCGCCGAGGTTGACTTTGCCTTTCATCCTTTCGGGGTCGATAAATTAAATACCAGTTACGCACTAGGGTCGATATAATCTACTTAATCTCTTTGTCTGTCCTTGTTTGTCCACTCTATGTTTAGCCCCTTGTGGGCAATAAAGAAATAAGAATTTCAATAGATCCCATTAGTAAATATCAGGGATTTTTACCTATGGACCACTTTGATTATTATTTTACTCTACTGGACTCTCATAGCCTTTTGATGTTTAAAAAAATTCAATTATATTTTTATAATCAAATATTATTGGGAATTGTATAAAAATTTGTTAGAATATTTTGTGTTTTGTAGAAATATGACCCATTTATTGTACATTAAATTTTAAAAACTAGTTTATATGAATGAACATGCACACACATATACACACATACACATATTCTTGCATCAGTCACCAAAGGAAACAAAAAGAGTCAGCCTTCTAAATTCTTTATTTTTCTACAATTCGCTTGCTTTTTCTATTCAATATTTTTATTAATTCCTTTTTTTTTCTCTCTGTCACTCCATCTTTTCAGACAAGTACAGAGAGGACAAGACTTTGATGGTGAGACCAGGACAAAAGGAAGCCAAGAATCTCTGCTTGATTCATCTTCTCACTCAATGGTGACAACATTGACACAATCCCCAAAACAGAGACCTGCTAGTAAGGTCACCAATTCCAAAAGTTCTAACATCAGTAATGGTAACGTTGCAACCACAGTCACACCTGACCGGCTGTCACCTGCTCCGGCCTCTGCTTTAGAACGTCTCGACTCCCTTATAAAAGGGGTCCCACCTACTAACTCTTGTCATCCACCTAAAGAGGATATCTCCCCTCCTCCCACTGCTAAAGTTACTATGAAGAAAAAACCACAAATGCCAGAATACACTGAAGAAAAACCTGAAGTCTCATTACGAGGTGAGAATTGGTTTTGCAAATTTTTTTGTTTTTGATAATCCATTATTGTCTTCCTCCTCCTTTTCTCTTTCTTCACTTTTTTTCTTTTTTCTTCTGTTTCTTCTCTGCCCCCTCTTCCATCTTTTTTTGCCTTTTCCCTTCTTTCTCGTCTTTCTTTTTCTTTCATTCATTTTTCTTTCTTTCATTCTTCTCTTTTCTTTTTTCTTTCCCTCCTCACTTCTTTTCCTCTTCTTCACTCTTCCTTTTCTCCCTCTGCCTCTTCTTTCTTCCCCTCCTCCAACTGTTACCATATCTTTTTTGTTATTGTCAGATAACAGTGTATTTAGGACTACATTATCTAATTTGTCATTCCTTTATCTTAAGACCATAAAGGTGTGATTTAATGGCGATTGAGCTATTATTTTTAGCACATCAAGCATCTGTGCAGAAGCTCTCATCTTGAACCATGGTTAGTGATAGTTGTTATTCTTGTTTAACCCCAGGCTGGTCCTAACTAGCCCCATTATATCAAGGTCACCTTAACCACATTACAAGCCCCCAGGAAAATCAAATGCACTTGGCTCTACAGTGTTTATTTATTGACAGCAAGCCACAGCATACACTGGCAGAAACGTTAGCACACCAGGCGGTATTTCATCTGCTGTTACGTTCTGAGTTCAAATTCCACCAAGGTCGACTTTGCCTTTCATCCTTTCGGGGTTGATAAATTAAGTACCAGTTACATATTGGCATCGATGTAATCGACTTAATCCTTTTGTTTGTCCTTGTTTGTCCCCTCCGTGTTTAGCCCCTTGTGGGCAATAAAGAAATAAGATTGGTCCCTTAGACTTCCAAGAGCATCAGGCAACTGCCCAGTGTCCCCATATCTTAAGATGACATTGCATTGAATTCTCTGTTTTGATTAGATATGGTGTGTCCAAGGTGAAGGTGTGTGGTTAAGTGATCAGGGCATTTAGGCTCAAAATTGTAAGGTCTTGAGTTTGATGCCTGGTGGTATGTGGGGATCTTTGTGGTTTTCATCACTGTCTACAATTTTGTTCCAATTGTCTTCAGATTTGGTATATTGATTAAGTTTTGTATGCTAATTATGAAAAGGAAATTCATTTTCCCTATAAGTCCATAATTAAAAAGTAATTAGCCTTTACAATTTGCAAAATTTGGGTATTTTAACCAATCAGAAGCAAGTATTTTACATGTCACCATGGCAAAAATTTCCATTTCCATAGTAACCAAAGCAAAGAAGCACCATGTGTTGCATAGCTGATTGCGAGGAACTGTTTCCATAGAAACCAAAGATGCTGTGCATGTGCACAAGGCGGAGAAGGAGATATGAGAAAGATGATTTATTTTATAAAATCCTAGTTTAATGTTTTGACATGCTGATGCCCCCCTCCCCGCTGGTGATGGAAGAGACAGCAAACATGCTGTTTTCTGATTGGCTGAAAATTCTGAAAATTACCAAATTTTAAATACCTGTAACATTTTTGCAAATCTTTTTTTAGAATAAATGAATAACAAATTCGGATTCATTGTCAAAAATTACATCTTTATGATAATAATAATAATAATAAATGCCCCCTTTTAAAGCCTAGCCAGGCTCATGGGCCCAGTTTCCCAGTTTCAATGGCGTATGTGTTCCCCAGCTGGATGGGACGCCAGTCCATCGCAGCGTTACTCATTTTTGCCAGCTGAGTAGACTGGAGCAACGTGAAATGAAGTGTTTTGCTCAAGAGCACAACGTGTCGCCCGGTCCAGGAATCGAAACCACAATCTTACAATCATGATTGCTGACACCCTAACCACTAAGCCACGCACCTCCACACATCATTATGATACATTAAAAAATTTTTTTGAAGATAATTGTAAATAGTGACAAAAACCAAAAAGATACGTATATTGTGTCCTTGAGCAAGACACTTTATTTCACATTGCTCCAGTCCAATCAGCTGGCTTAAAATGAATTGTACCGATAATTCAAATGGGCCAACTTTGTCACATCCTGTGTCATACTGAATGTCTCTGAGAACTATGTTAAGAGTATGCTTGTCTGCTGAGTGCTCTGCCACTTGCATGTTATTTCAAGAGCAGACTGTTCCATTGATTGGATCAACTTTAGAACACTTGTTGTTGTAACCAACAGAACGCTGGTAGTAGGTGTATGCAGAACTATAATATGTTATGTGCTCTTTCTTTGTAAGATGGTAGAATGTTATTTGGAAAAGATTTTGCTGCTCTTTCTAGTAGGTCAAGCAACCATATAAAGTCTTCCCGTTTGACAGAGTTTATATCAGTTACATTTATGTATTTTAGAAGTGTAGGTCACAAACAGAAGAGAGGGAGTGAGAGAGAGAGAGACCAGAGGAGGTAGTTGTTGAGAGGAAGACACAGAATGTTCTCAATAGATAATGTGTGAAATAAAAGGAGAGAGAGAGAAAAGCAGCTTTTGAGAGAAAGAGAGTGAGATTAAGAGAGAGAGAGGAGGAGGGGAAAGAAAGAGACCAGCTGTTAATGTGTAGGTGGAAGTCATATTAAAAGTCTAGTTGTGTCAAGTAAGGGTAAGATAAAAACAAAATCAGGGAAAGAGGGCAGGAGAGCATGAGTTTATAAGAGAGAGAGGGGAGAAAAAGTAAAGGGAAAGCATAAGGTTATGAGAGAGAGAGAGAAAAGTATAAAAGTTGTTTCAGAGGAAGAAAGCATCTAAGCATCATGACAAAAGGAGAAAGGGTGTAAAAGATAGGAAAAAAATACGAGATATAATGATGAGGTCAAATAACAATTATACAACAAACATGTATGGCTCCTATGAGTTCAACAAGAGAAAACCTTTAGCATTCAGAGGCAGATTTTCTACAACTGGATACTTTGCATGTTACCAACCCTTACCTGTTTCCAAGGATTGCTAGACATATTTTTGCAACCTATCAGAAATGAATTACACTGCGCGCACACACACGCACACTCACACACACACACACACACACAACACACAACAGTGACCCCAATACTTATTTTTTAAACTTGGTACTTATTCTATTGATCACTTTTGCTGAAACGCTAAGTTACATAGATGTAAACAAGCCAAACATCAGTTGTTAACTGTTAGGGAGGAGGCATACTCACAGACATATATGCGCATATACATACACACATCCATACAATGAGCTTCTGCGCAGTTTCTGTCTACCAAATCCACTCACAAGGCATTGCTTGGTCAGGGGCTTTAGTAGAGAACACTTGCCCAAGATGTCATGCAATAGGATTGACCCTTAAACCTTCATACAGCCATGTTTACACCTAATAAATTTTTTTAAATACTCAAATTTTTTCCAGTCCAAAATTTACAGCCAAAAAAAGCTAGGTTGGTTTTGGAGACAACTTTGGAGGACCAAAAATTCCATGTGAAATGAAGCAGGAATTGGAAAGATAGTGACGATGCTTGGATGTTTACACTACATTTTTGCTCTACACACTACATTGATTATTTTCCTAAATAACAGTAAATGTATTTGAGCCATAATTGTTCATAGTCAAACACTGTCTGTCTGTCTTTTCAGATGCTTCAGAGATTGCTGCTTCTAAAATAAAAACTATTGAACAACCCACTCCAGTGCTACATATCATGAACAATTTAAACGAAATGAAAAACAATCAGGAGAAAGTAACGGCCAAGACAGCTCTTCCGATTCCTTCTGACCAAATGAAGTGCAACATCTTAAAGGCTAAACAACTTGAAGAACAAGCTCATTCAGGTTAGTCAGTGTTTGGCTTCTTTTGTTGATAGCACTAACAACAAACAGGGAATGGGCAAACAAAAGTGGAGCCTTGCTATGGTGAGTTCAATTGCATGGCAGCTGTATGATATACAGTGTTGCCTTTGTTGCCTCTATTTCAAGCAGACCTGCACACAATGCAGCAGTGGATCATGGACTGGCAACTCAAGCTGGCTGTGGACAAATGCACCACCATGCATTTTGGGAGGAGAAACCCAGCGTCCACTTACTCCCTCCACAACACTAATCTCAAAAAGTCTTCGTGTGAACGTGACCTGGGTGTTATTGTCGACAGCGATTTGCGTTGGACAAAACACATCGCTAAAATTGCCAAGAAGGCTGAGGGTGCCTTGGCATCACTCACCAAGTCCTTTGGGAGCCGCTCTCCGGCTATCTATCTGCGGCTTTATATAGCTATGGTACGACCTCACCTGGAATTTGCATCACCGATCTGGAACCCCTATCTTGCCCAGGATATTAATCGTCTGGAAGCTGTTCAGCGACGTGCAACCAAAAGAATACCCTCCATCATTTTCCATATTCTGAGCGCCTTACTTCCCTAGGCATGGACACATTGAAACTCCAAAGTCTGGCAGCTGACTTGGCAGACACCCATAAAATTATTAACCAACTTACAAACAATAACTCTGAGCACCTTTTCAAACTCCACCTGTCTAACACCCGTGGACATGTTTACAAAGTCAGAAAACAGCACAGCTCTCATGACTTTCGGAAACATTTTTTCACACTAAGAGTTGCTGAAGCATGGAACAAACTGCTGGCATCAGTTGTTAGTTGTCGGAGCACTGCATCCTTCAAAACTTCCATGCTTCCTGAGATTCGCCAACACTACACCTGATTTTCTCCCCTCCATACACACACAAGCATGTATCTGACTCATACATGGTTCACTTTCCAGACATTTATACATTACTGCATATACTTTATATGCACTTTTTGACAAGTTGTGGTGCACCTGAGCACTGTATACAATAATTTCATTATTATTATTAACAACAAACAGGGAATGAGCAAACAAAAGTGGATCCTTGCTATGGAGAGTTCAATTGCATGGCAGCTGTATGATATACAGTGTTGCCTCTGTTAATATGGCAAGTAACGAAACAGAGCAGTGGGATGAAAGAAATCCTCATCACCAACCTTTTAAGTAATGTAGTCTCAGGTTCAGTCCCATTGCACAACACCTTGGATAAGTGTCTTCTACAATAACTCTGTGTTAGCCACAACCTTGTGAGTGCTTTGATAGAGTGAAACTAGAAGAAGTAGAAACTTGACAAATACATGTGTGTGTGTGCGTGTACCCTCGACTTAACATTACGTGATCGTTGTAAGAGAATATCACTGTCATACAAGCAAAGCTGTTTGTTTCCAGTCTTCTGTGAAAAACATGTTTGGCAGCCACAGGGGAAGTATTACCTTGCATGGAAATTTGAGGGTTGGCTACTGGAAGGGCATCTGACCATAGAAAAACTGCCTCAGCGAATCCTATCTGACACATGCAAGCTTGAAAAAGTGAATGTTAAAACGATGATGATGATGGTTTTTGAGCCAAGAAGAAAGCCTCAATATGCTAGAAATAGCAGTCAAGTTTTCTTCAGATCAGATGCTGTTCTTTTGAAGAAGACAAAGACACTGGATAATGTAGTCCTATATATACACATATATACACAATTGGAATGTTTTTGATCACAGGTCTACTGGATCAGGGCTAACCTGAAGTTAAACAACAATGGAGCCTCTAAATGGTTTGCTTGACTTGCTTGAAATAGCAGCCAATTCTCTTTCAATTTACATCCTGTTGCTTTTATTTATTTTTTTCTTAGCAGAGAAGGCAGTGCTCATGACCCTTCACAGGGCCTCAGAGTGGTGGCAGAAAGGAAGTGGGGAGAATGATATTTTCAAACCAAACCTGATCTGAATGCTTACAACATAGCTGTGTCGACTAAAGGTACCCAAGGACCAAATGGTGGTGTTAAACTAGGCAATGAATTAAGTCTGTAGTAGTAAGATATTTGGCTGCTATTTCTAGCAGGTTAACCATGTAAGGGCTCCTTCATTGGCTCCTGCATTCTTCGAAATTTGTTGGTGGTGGTGTTATTATTTAGCCTTAGGTCTGTCTTAACAGAACCGACAGCTCTCCGATTAAAAGGCAATCCAGCCATGACTATTCTGTCATTCCTGGTATAGTGTAACCTGGTTAACATTAGCCAATGCTTCTTTTTATAAGACAATAGCTTGTAGTTCAAAGGAGATTTGGCTGTTATTACTAGCATGTTGAGTGACCATATAGAATCTACCTAATTTGTTGTTTCTTTTGCTGTTATTTTTTGTGGTTGTTTCTGCTCATCTTTTGTTGTCAGTTTTATCAAAGTAAATCTCTTGTAATTTCTTTTGTTCCAGTGAAAACAGAAGTTATCACAGAATTCTCTGCCAAGTAAGTTACTCATTAACACAGCTTTAATTAATTAATTAAATACTTCCAACCCTCTATGCATATATATATATATAATATATATATATATATATATATATATATATATATATATATGTGTGTGTATCTGTGTATGTTTGTGTATGTGCATCTTAGTTTGTGTTCGGTATCTTTTTTGTTTCCCCCTCTGTTCAGTGATGGAAATATATGCAGTACCCAGGGGTATGGCACTCCCCTACTTTTCAACTCTTAGAGAAGGGTAGCTCATAGTACCTACTCCTACTCTTTCAGCCTCAGTCTTTTGGACCTTAACCATACCCCTTGCTTCTAATACCGATTTCCACCACTGCCTATGTTCATTTACAAACCTCCTCCTCTATGAAGCTGGTGGTTTAGGGTCCACATGTTGCATGGTCTTTAATTAACTGTACGGTGTTGTGGCAGTTTACCTGTTGACCCTCTTTTGGCATGCGTCACACTTATTTGCATTGATTCTTGTGTTTCACATACACTGTAAGGGGAAGGGAGAGGGTTCAACTCAGCAAAGTTTGAGAAATAATTTTGATTCCTTGGACAAACAACAGATCTCAAATGATTTGAATTGAGTGCTTTAAGAATAGATAGTTCCCTGTTGATTTTGGACATACAAATTCTTCCACGAGAAAAAAAATGTTTAAAAAATGTATAAACAAAGTTGGGGAGGAAGGGTAGAGGGAAGAAAGAGTAAAAAAAATGTGATACGTTTATTTTTTTTTTGTCCTTTATTTTTTTTTTGTCTCACAACTCCACATTTGCATTAAAGTATTTGTTACCAGTATTATGAGGTGATCTTCATTTCAGAGCTGAGATATCTAACAATGAAGAGGATGCTTACGATGATGTTGATGTTGACAATGATAACGATGATGTCACTGACGCTGCAAACTCTTCAACAACTTCTAGCGCTAATATTATGTCTGATAATGGACTGCAGGGAGAACACACTGAAGATGCCTTCTCAACCAATTGTAACTCTAATGAGAAAAGGTATCTACATACTGCCCCTTTGGTAAATCTGGCGCTAACCTTAGATCTTAGAAAAGCCAGCCAGCCAACCAGCTATAGCCATTAACAACCAAGTAGTCTTCAGCAAACTAATTTAGATGCTACTCATTATTATTATTATTATTACTAATTATCATTATTGATACTACTACTACTACTTTCTTCTTTTTGCAAATTAAACTGCTTCATTAATTAACATATGCTCGTTCACATCAGCAGCTTGTTTATATGTTGGATCCGAGATCAATGAACCATCAGAGACAACGTGACTAATGATGCGTGATGATTGAAGGATTTGCAAAAAGATGGTTTTATTAACAGAAAAATGTAGAAACTGCTGAAAATTCTCAGCAACATTTTTACTTCTGCTGTTGCTAACCAATATTAACATTAACTGTTTGTGCTCATTACTAATGTAAATACTAATGATTTACTAATTAACTGCTTCAATACTTTAACATATACTAACCATGGTGATAGGTTTGTGTGGATGTGTATATATATATATATATATATATATATATATAAATTTTAATTTAGAGTATCTAAGAGATACCACCATGCTGGAAATAGCAGTCAAAACTTGACTCTAAAACCACATTAAATGTTCATACAGCACCAGGAGAGAAGACAAAGAGACAAAATAAACTAGCAAAATAATTACTGGATAATTCCAGATCCTAGATTTCTGGCTCTTCATAAGAAATGCTCTGCCTTCATCAGTGGAATATACTCAGATAGCACATAAATACAAATATATATATATATATATATATATATATATATATATATACAACATACGATATACTTACATACACAAATGTATGTATACATTCGTGTATGTATATATATTATATTTGTATTTATGTGCTATCTGAGTATATTCCACTGATGAAGGCAGAGCATTTCTTATGCAGAGTCAGAAATCCGGGATCTGGAAATATAAGTCTGAGGTGACTGCATGAAATGATTTAAACCAGCCTTAGGCAAACAGCAGCCCGTGGAATCTTCTGAATGACATGCTGAAATTTCTTTAGTGGTGCAGCCCACCTGATGATGAGCCATATCTCATACAGCTCACTTCTTGAGAAAGATTGCTTGTGCTTGATTTAAGCCATAACTGGGTGCGGATTCCAGAAGAAAGCACTTCTGGTGAGAAAAAGTTGGAAAGATACTTAACTCGTCATTTGGTGTATACCATCACCTGGTCCTTGATTACCTTTAGTGCAGTGTTTCTTAACCATTTTTTGCCTATAGACTCTTTTTTACTCTACTGGATCTCCCTATGTTTTACTCTACTGGATCTTATTTTACTCTACTGGATCCCCCTATATTTTTTATAATTAAATATTGTTAGGAATTGTATTTAAAAATGCTATTAAAATATTTTATGTAGAATAGAAGTGTAACTAATTTATTGCAAATGAATTTTTAACAACAAAACTTTATACGGACCATATGGCCCTCAGTTGAGAACTACTGCTTTAGTGGAATCCACTCTGATGCAAGCATTCAAGCCAGGTTTCCAGTTTCAGAACTTCATCACTTTCTCCTACCAATCTTAATGGCCCTTAAAAAAAAAAACGAAAACAAGGTTATGAGTTCTTCCCTCCTCTCTTCTTTAAAGGTAACCAAAGTGGTTTGAGGACAACGGATAAGGTGGTCAAGCACAATAGGGATATTGCACAGAGTGGTGGAAATGTTTGGGGATGAGGTAGTTAGATCATGCTTGGGCAAATAAAATGGAGCAAGGGGTTTGTTCACATTATGCAGGGTTTTTTTAGGAGCAGCACTTTGCATGTATGTTGTTGTGATTTTTTTTTAATGAGGATGGAAGTAGGGGCTTTCAAACTCAAGACCCTACCTCCTCCCCAGGAGACACAAACTCTAGTTATACCACCACAACAAGCCCTTCTCATGTCTCTAGTTCCAGACAGACTAGATTTTGCAATGTCCTCCATGCTACCTTACTAACAACCTCACCCTTATACTTACTATACCTTCTCCATAACTATTTTGTTTTTTCTAACAATTAACCAACAATAATTCCAATCTTACAATCACTTTTTTCCAGAAAATAAAACCAGGCACAAGAAGTTTCCAGGAAAATTTCAAATTTTTATTCATAGCCTATGTTATAAGAATTTAGAAATTCACGGGACATGAAATAATTCCTTTTTCAATGGTGAAACAATTCATCCTATGTACTCTTGTACTTGTTTCAGTCATTTGACTGTGGCCATGCTGAAGCACCGCCTTTAGTCGAGCAAATCAATCCCAGGTCTTATTCTTTGTAAGCCTAGTACTTATTCTATCGGTCTCTTTTGCCGAACCACTAAGTTACAGGGACGAAAAACACACCAGTTGTCAACCGATGTTAGGGGGACAAACACAGACACACAAACATATACACACACATACACGTAAAAAGCACCCACTACACTCAAGGAGTGGTTGGCGTTAGGAAGGGCATCCAGCCGTAGAAACACTGCCAGATCAGACTGGGCCTGGTGCAGCCTTCTGGCTTCCCAGACCCCAGTTGAACCGTCCAACCCATGCTAGCATGGAAAGCGGACGCTAAATGAGGATGATGATGATAGACACATGACAGACTTCTTTCAGTTTCCATCCACCAAATCCACTCACAAGGCTTTGGTCGGCCCGAGGCTATAGTAGAAGACACTTGCCCAAGGTGCCTCGCAGTGGGATTGAACCCGGAACCATGTGGTTCGTAAGCAAGCTACTTACCACACAGCCACTCCTACATCTATAAAACAAAATATGGAATGCTTCATGAATTTGTGTGTCATCCTTGCGCAGGGGCCATGCTAATCTTCTCCGTATCGTTCCAATTTTAGAATATGTACCACCGTAACTAGTACTTTTTATGCACTTTTGGTTACTTTTTCTGATGAGTTGCAGTGCACCTAAGCATTACTCTTTACTCTTTTACTTGTTTCAGTCATTTGACTGCGGCCATGCTGGAGCACCGCCTTTAATCGAGCAACTCGACCCCGGCACTTATTCTTTGTAAGCCCAGTACTTATTCTATCGGTCTCTTTTGCCGAACCGCTAAGTGATGGGGACATAAACACACCAGCATCGGTTGTCAAGCAATGCTAGGGGGACAAACACGGACACACAAACACACACACATACATATATATATACATATATACGACGGGCTTCTTTCAGTTTCCGTCTACCAAATCCACTCACAAGGCTTTGGTCGGCCCGAGGCTATAGTAGAAGACACTTGCCCAAGGTGCCATGCAGTGGGACTGAACCCGGAACCATGTGGTTGGTAAACAACCTACTTACCACACAGCCACTCTATGATAAGTTCATTACTATCATAAATAATACTAAGGTGGCAAACTGACGGAATTGTTAGCCTGCAAGGCACAATGTTTAGCGGCGTTTCATCCATCTTTACGTTCTGAGTTCAAATCCTGCCAAGATCAACTTTGCCTTTCATCCTTCTGGGGTTGATGAAATAAGTACCAGCTGAGCACTGGGGTTGATGTAATCAACTTTCCCCCTCCCTCAAAACTGTTGGCCTTGTGCCAAAATTCAAAACCACTATTATAATTAACAGTATGCTTTTACTACTGAAAGGGATTTTTTTAACCCAACATTCTACATGCTATTATTTATAGCTTTATCTACTTCGAGATCCACCATTAAAAAGGAATTATTTGTTGGTTTTATTTGATATTGTATATAGTTTTTGAATTTAAATGTGTTTTTGTTTTTGTTTTTACTTATATGTATGTTTGTATATGTGTTAATGTGGTACGTAAAAGTGTGCCTTTTACCTCACCAAAATCTAGAAGTATAAGTACTGAGCAGATTCAATGGATCATTTTCACTGGATAAATTCATATGACTCTATCCCAGTACTGCTGGACATCTTTTATCTGCTACTCATATATTTATGGTTCTAAGTACTGTATGTCCATGAGAGATATTATCTACTGGTGAATACCACAGTTAATTTGCCTTCATGTGATGTATTTGCATTAAGTATAATATGCAGATAGCTATTTTATTCTACTACTGCTTCTGTTGCATATAATACATTATTATTATTATTATTATTATTATTATTGAGTGAGAGAGCAGTGCATGCCATCAAAGTGACCCTGGGGTAAAATATACGAAGCCCAGTATACCTATTATGACTACCCGTCTGAGAAGGGTACACTAGGCACATGCATCACAACCATATGTGTGTGACATGGTGATCTCATATCAAGATAAACAGCACATGACCTTGCAGGTGGGGCCCAGTTAGAATTTTCGTCAGGTCGGGTACCCCATCCCACTCAAAAGGTCCCTGAATAAGGTTGGTTTAAGGATGTTGAACGAAACACCCATGTTTTCAGAGGTGAATTATTCAAACCCCAAAGAATCCCTCTCAACACATGGCTATAATGCTCCCCCACTACTTCTGCTTGTGACCAGAGATGCACTATCATCAGCCACTAAGGGACATGCTCAACTGGTTACGGTCAAACAACTGACAAGTAAACCTGTGGTATTGAGCAGAATATTTGCTGTAGCCCATCTTTTATACCAAGACAAAACAATGTACATGATGCTCCCCCACTACTTCTGCTTGTGATTATTTGTTATTATTAAGATGGCAAGCTGGCAGAATTGTTAGCATGCCAGACAAAATACTTAGCAGTATTTCATGTCTTTACAATCTAGGATCAACTTTGCCTTTCGTCCTTTTGAGGTTGATAGATTAAGCACCTTTCATCTTTTCAGGGTCAATGAAATAACTACACTGGAGTTGTTGTAATCAACTATCCCCCTCCCCCAAAATTTCAGACCTTGAGCCTTTTGTAGAAAGGATTATTATTATTATTACTATTATTATTATTATTAAGGAGAAAAGCATACTGAATGTTTAGCTGCATTTCGTCCCTCTTTACGTTCTGAGTTCAAATCCTGCCAAGATCAACTTTGCCTTTCATCCTTTCGGGGTCAATTAAAATAAGTACCAGTTGAGTACTGGGGTCGATGTAATTGACTAACACTCTCTACCAAACTTGCTGTCCTTGGGCCAAAATTTGAAATCATCATCATTATTATTACTATTATTATTATTATTATTATTATCATTATTATTATTATTATTGAGTGAGAGAGCAGTGCATGCCATCAAAGTGACACTGGGGTAAAATATACGAAGCCCAGTATACCTATCATGACTACCTGTCTGATAAGGGTACACTAGGCACATGCATCACAACTATATGTGCGCGACATGGTGATCTCATAACAAGATAAACAGCGCATGACCTTGTGGGTGGGGCCCAGTTAGAATTTTCTTCTGGTTGGGTAACCCTATTATTATTATTATTATCATTATTATTATTATTGATTCTCAGTGGTACAAGGCCTTGAGTTCTTTATTTTAACAGTGGTTTACTAATGAATAAACTAACACTTTAGTATGTGTTTGCATGTGAGTGATTTAAACCAAAATGAGCAAAGAGAAATAACTCAGATTGGCCAGTGGCATGTAGTTGAATGTGGCAGACAAATACAAGTGTATATTAGTTACAATTGACAGATATTTGTCCTCATCTCGTTTGTTGTTAACATAACGTTTCAGCTGATATACCCTCCAGCCTTCATCAGGTGTCTTGGGGAAATTTCGAACCCGGGTTTTCATTCCTAAGGGCATATGGCATAGTGGTTAAGAGCGTGGGCTATTAACCCCAAGATTCTGAGTTCAATTTCAGGCAGTGACCTGAATAATAATAATAATATCGAAAAAAACCTTAGGAATGAGAACCCATGTTCAAAATTTCCCCAAGACACCTGATGAAGGCTGGAGGGTATACCAGCCGAAACATTGTGTTAACAACAAACAAGATGAGGACAAATATCCATCAATTGTAAATAATGTACATAATTCCTCATCTCTTAAATATAGAACTGTAAATACAAGTAAGTATATCAAATACTAGACAACATAAATTTTTGATTTATTAAAATTACCTCCACCTATGTGTGTCTGTGTGTGTTTGTATATATGTGGCAATATGAATACCCATTGATGTACAGAAAACTCGAGAAACAATACTCAATACAGGAAGTAGAGTATATTATTTCCTTATTAAGAGCTGAAACTGTCTCATTACAGCAGTCAAGAAGATACCAGTCGACTAAAGAAACCCAAATCTATCAGCTCAACTTCGTCCACATCCAGTTGTAACGGGTAACTATTTGAGTTATTGCCTCTATTTCTTTTTTCTTTTACTTGTTTCAGCCATTTGATTATGGCCATGTTGGAGCACCACCTTGGAGACTCTTTTAAGCAAATGAATCAACCCCAGTACTTATTTCTTTTTAAGCCTATTATTTATTCTATCAGTCTCTTTTGCCAAACCACTAAGTTACAGTGACCTTAGCACATCAGCACTGGCTGTCAAGCACATACACACACACACATATACATACATATATGACTGGTTTCTTTCAGTTTCCATCTGTTAAATCCATTCACAAGGCTTTGGTCAACCCTGAGACTATAGTAGAAGACACTTGCCCAAGGTGCCACACAGTGGGACTGAACACAGAACCATGTGGTTGAAAAGCAAGCTTCTTACCACACAGCCATGCCTGTTTATTTATTTTTATTGATAATGAGAATTTTCTTGTGTGTTATTACTGAATTCCATGAGTCACTAGGAGTTAGTTTGAACCATGCCATCACAGAGACTTTTTCTCTGAGCACTGATTGAATTTGATCACTTGGTTACATCAACATCATATTTGATTAAAGATTTAAAATCCAAAACAGCACACCCAGTAACAAGGGTCAATCAACAGTTACTTGCCATGAAGGTTATTTTATTTTAAATCTAGCACTCTAAGACTCAGCCGGTGTTTATTTTTTTGTATATTAATGTAGACTTCCTTCTGTCTATTTATCTACCCAACCACCTATCTACATCTTCACTATCTATCTGTCTATCTATCCATCCATCTCTATCTATCTGTCTGTCTGTCTGTCTGTCTGTCTGTCTGTCTGTCTGTCTGTCTGTCTGTCTGTCTGTCTGTCTGTCTGTCTGTCTGTCTATCTATCTATCTATCTATCTATCTATCTATCTATCTATCTATCTATCTATCTATCTATCTATCTATCCATCCATCCATCCATCTCTATCTATCCATCTGTCTCTGTCTGTCTGTCTATCTATCTATCTATCTATCCCCCCCTCCTTTCAGGGCAGCAAGCTAGCAGAATTGTTACCATGCAAGGCAAAAATGCTTCATCCATCTTTACATTCTGAGTTCAAATGATGCTGAGACTGATTTGCCTTTCATTTGATAAAATAAATACCACTTGTGCCAAAATTTGACACTAATGTTTCTATCCGTTTGTCTATTTATTGATATATCTGTCTATCAATATTTTTTTCTCTCTACTCTGCCAATGCAGTCAATTCTTGAAACCTCCAACAACAACAAAAAAACTGATATTACGACGAAGATCATTCAACTACATTGATGTTATTGACCAAGACACATAATGTGAAACTGAGGCCCTATCAAAGATAACAATGAACAGAGGTTCCTGGTGCTGCATAGTAAAATGCATCCTCACTTTGTAGTTGTGTAAAATAGAAGTTGAACATTGATTTGGACTAAATAAATACACATAGACATATCCATATGTATTTTATCATTGTGAAATTCAGCCCAATGAGATAATTTTCAGCAGTCTGGAATGTAGATTAATCCAATAAATAGTGTTCTGAATTCACAACTCATCAGGATTTATTTGTTGTTTGGAGAGGTAGATAAAGTGGTGCTATGTATATATTTCTTTACTGCCCACAAGGGGCTAAACATAGAGGGGACAAACAAGGACAGACAAAGGGATTAAATCGATTACATCAACTCCAGTGCGAAACTGGTACTTTATTTATCGACCCCGAAAGGATGAAAGGCAAAGTCGACCTCGGCGGAATTTGAACTCAGAACGTAATGACAGACGAAATACCTATTTCCTTACTACCCACAAGGGGCTAAACATAGAGGGAACAAACAAGGACAGACATAGGTATTAAGTCGATTATATTGACCCCAGTGCGAAACTGGTACTTTATTTATCGACCCCGAAAGGATGAAAGGCAAAGTCGACCTCGGCGGAATTTGAACTCAGAACATAACGACAGACGAAATACCGCTAAGCATTTCACCTGGCGCACTAATGTTTCTGCCAGCTCCTCGCCTTATAGTGGTGCCACGTATAGACACAGGGAATGGTCAAATGAGGAGTGTAGATGTTAGTAGAATGGATAGAAACAGAGTGTAAATTTTAGAGGAATTGATAGATACAAGATGTAGGTGTTGATTCTATAGATGAAGTGTATTGATGTTAATTAGATAGACAAACATACCTTATCGACCAATGAATGAAGGAGCTGTAAATGTTCACTAAATTGCCATCACCTGGACAAAGACTGTGTTGGCTTCTGTTAACTTCTCTCATGAGAACTGTGGTGTCCCAGGAAGAGGGTTACATGTTCCTAGATTTATACCTTGCCTATTATATCTACCATACCATTATATATTGCTATAAATGATCAAGGGAAACTCATGTCTTTATTATCTCCTTTCAGTTTTGAAACAGGAACTGACCAGAAAAAAACAAATGAAGTTTTTGTGACAAATTCAAAAATATCAAAAATTCCTCAGGTAAAATCATTTCACTTTTGTTTTTTAGACACTTCTTGAAGGAAATAATCTGGGGATGTTTACACAACTATGTTTGCGTTAGTGTGTGCAATGCACATGTGCACACATACGCATGCACTCACACATGCATACAAAGATGTGTAAACATTTCACAGACAGAAGAGAAGTTTACATAAACCAGATGCAACTATTCCGGTTGGTAACATTTACATGTTATTCAGCCTAACAAAATCCCTTGTCCTGTTTTATGAGGGAGAAACCTTTTGATGACAGCTGCTAAGAGTTTTCAAACACTTCCAAAATTTAGTCTGTTTCAGATATCTCAAGGGTGACTATAAACAGTAAATGCTATCTGGGTATGCCACTTCCCTTATTCTTATTAGTAGTAGGTAACTTACATATTGAAAACTGTTAGGCTGGAATTTTAAAAAAAATTTTTTACGAGGGACTCATCAATGGTGGTGAGTCTATAACGGGTGGGATGCTGTGTTTAGTTCCAAGGCAGAATTTACAAGTACTGAGAAAAATATAAAATCTTTAATTTTACAAATTTGTAAGGCTTTTTTTTTATCTTTAACATGTTTCAGTCATTAGACTGTGGCCATGTTGGAGCACTGCTTTGAAGGGTTTTAGTCAAACAAATTGACCCCAGTACTGATTTTTTTAAAGTCTACTACTTATTCTATTTATCTTATTCACTAAACTGCTAAGATATGCGGACACAAACAAACCAACACTAGTTATCAAGCAACGGTGGAGACACACACATACAGATATTCTTTCAGTTTCCATTTACCAGATCCATTCACAAATCTTTGGTTGGCTTGGGGTTATAGTTGAAGATACTTGCCCTAGGTTCCTTGCAGTGGAGCTGAATCATGTGGTTGGTGACTTTTTACCACACAGCCGTGCTTACACCTTTCTGGTCCCTTGCAGTGGAGCTGAATCATGTGGTTGGTGACTTTTTACCACACAGCCGTGCTTACACCTTTCTGGTCCCTTGCAGTGGAGCTGAATCATGTGGTTGGTGACTTTTTACCACACAGCCGTGCTTACACCTTTCTGGTCCCTTGCAGTGGAGCTGAATCATGTGGTTGGTGACTTTTTACCACACAGCCGTGCTTACACCTTTCTGGCCTTTCTCATTCTGATTCAATCCTGCCAAAGTCAGCTTTCGTTCTCCTAGGATTGATACAAGAGTCAGCTGAGAAGTTCATAGGTTGACCAAAATACTCTCATGAAATATGACCAAATGAAATTTATTTTTCAACATAGTCCCCCTTGCAGTCCACACATTTCTTCCATCAGTGTTACAGTGCTTGGATCCCATTGGTGAAGAAGCTTTCATCTTGTTGGTCAAAAACATCATCAACAGCAGATATGACGTCATCATTCCTTCTTCTCAAGCCACGCCTGGCTCACAGGGCTAGTTTCCCAGTTTCCTTGGCGTATAGGTTCCCCACCTGGACGGGATGCCGGTCCGTCGAAGGTGAGCTGCAAGATGCAGGAGGAAAGAGTGAGACAAAGTTGTGGCGAAAGAGTCAGCAGAAGTTCACCATTACCTTCTGCCGGAGCCGTGTGAAGCTTAGGTGTTTCGCTCATAAACACACACATCACCCGGTCTGAGATTCGAACCCGCGATCCCTCAACCTTGAGTCTGCTGCTCTAACCACTAGGCCATGTGCCTCCATTTCATCATTGTTGCAATACTGGTTTCTAGCCAAGTGGGGTTTTTTCATATTGGGGAATAAATGAGAGTCAGGGAGGGTGATCAACCAGTTCAAAGCAACAGTTTATGCACAAAACCAGCAAAACCAAAGACATGTGTGCTGGAGAATTATCCTGATAAAACAAGACTGCTTTCTTCAGTTTTCCTGTGTGTTTAGCCTTGATAGCCTGTCTCAACATTGCAATGTCACTGTCCTACAAGCTGTGTCATTTGTTTCTAATTTTCCATGGAAACATGTCCAGCCATTATCTATTTCGAAGCAGTAGGATGGTTGGTCCCAGGAAGTGCATCTAGCTGTAGAAATTTGCCTCAACGAATTCCATCTGGCTTATGCAAGTCTGGAAAAGTGAACATTGAAATGATAATGACGATGCCAGAGAAATAATTAACCCATTACAGGTTATAATTCAAGTACAAATATTATTTATAAATTTTTATATTTACTTAGTTCCTTTGATTGTATTTCTCCTAGCACCATCCGATCGTGGCCGTTGCCAGCCTCGCCTGGCCCCCGTGCCGGTGGCACATAAAAAGCACCATCCGTCCATGGCCGTTTGCCAGCTCCGTCTGGCACCTGTGCAGGTGGCACGTAAAAAGCACCCACTACACTCACGGAGTGGTTGGCGTTAGGAAGGGCATCCAGCCGTAGAAACACTGCCAGATCAGACTGGGCCTGATGCAGCCTTCTGGCTTCACAGACCCCAGTTGAACCGTCCAACCCATGCTAGCATGGAAAGCGGACGCTAAATGATGATGATGATGATGATGAAAAGAAACACAAAAGTCTTTATAGTGTTATTTATATTAGATTTAAAAGCTCTGTTCCAAAAATGAGACACTGACTATTAATGGGTTAATGAGTTGGAAGTGAAGGCCAGCTTTTAGACCTAGCTGCATCTGTCCACAGTTGTTGTTGCTTAGACCTGTGAACAAAGGCATCACATCTGTGACAATACCTTCTTTAATAGAGGAGCATATATATATATATATATATATACAGAGTTCAGACTTGGGGAGAGATGGGCTCTGCCTAGTTTAGAACAAATAAGACCCACCATATTCCACAATCACAACACCTTCAAGAGTTAACACACATATGTATGTATATATATATATGCACTCACACACACACTTTATTTAATCCCCTCATAGTCTGCCATAATCTACTTTGGTCCATAATTATCTACTGGGTTTCACAGCATTGAGCAGATGAGTGACATATCTCCAGGAGAGGTGGTCAGTCTGTTATTGATAAGTTTTCACATGGGCAGAAAATAAACTCAGAACTCCGAGCTGACAAATTTAACAGCAGTTTCACTGTGCTGCCACTGCTTCCTGTACTGTTCTTGTTTAGCCCCAGGTCAGTCCCAATCCAACATATCTAATGATCAAATAGCCGTGACCGTCCCATTATTCTGTATATCTAGGAATGCATTTTATGTTGTATTTCTTTTTTTCTGAAGTAAGGGTTTGATTTGAGGGAGAGTTGGCTGTTTATCTTAGCTGGTTGAGCTACTGTAGCATAGAGGTTCTCTTGGGTTAACCTTCGTAAACCTACTTAGCCCCCATAGGTAAACAATCCAAGTAAATTATTGGTTTTTAGAGAAGTTGTCATGTATTGAGGTAAGAAATAAATATTTCACTGCTTTCTTGTGCTTTTGTGTTTCCACAATCTTTTAAATTCTTTTATTATTTTTAATGTTGTTGTTGTTGTTTTTGTTGTTGCTTTCTCTTTGAAATAAAACAGTTATTTCTCTTGTGCTTTCACAGCGGGATTCAGCAAGAACAAGGGTCTTGCTGTCTTCTGAAAAGGGGAAACCTCAACTACAGGAGGATCCGTCAAGACACAAGGACACAGCAGGGAAATTATCTTTCCCACCCAGCAGTCCCAACATCCCTAACAATAATTTCGACAGGGCTTCCATTTCCTCAAAGCCCCCTTCAGCTGAGATACTTATTAATTTCTCCCCAAATAGCAAGAATGGCAATGTGGATGAACCTCAGCCTACAGGAAGGAATCCATTCCGTTCTGGGAATTCTCAAATCCCTTCTCCATTGCAGAAGTCTCCTCCTTCCCAGATTCCTTCAGCACAGGTGACAGTCAATAAAGCTGGTCAACAAAATATTGCCAAAAACCACTCTCAGATCCGTGTGCCATCACAGATCCCATCTCTGCCACAAAATATGTCACCCACCCAGATCCCTACGCTCTCACAAAATTTGCCCCCAAGCAATATCCCTACTCCATCACAGAGCTCCCCTCCCTCTCAAATCCCTTCTCTTTCACAAAATTCCCCTCCTTCTCTGATCCCTGCACCATCACAAAGCTCCTCTTCTACTCAAATCCCTGCATTTTCTCAGATACCCTCTCCCACATCAAATTCCAAAAATCCCTTTTACAATTCCAAAAACAGGGCTACAAACCCTTTTGCTAATGAAGACAACCAGAAAAGTCTTCCAAGATCTAAGAATCCGTTCGTCAGTCTGGCAAATGAGGAATCACAAAAGTCTAAGCTACCAGTTCTGAACACAACCAAACCTCAAGACCTTAATATTTCGGATAACCCTTCTCCTAAGAATTCTGACATGAATAGCCCAATAACAGCTGAACTTGATTCTATTGTCGCCACCCTTACCACTGCTGGAGACAACAAGATGATGCCACCACCATCATCTTCCTCATCGGAGCCACAGAAAACTTCTGTTCACTCATCCGAGAGTTCTTCCGCTCCTCCCCCTGTCAGTCGAATCGCCAAGCCTGCCAGTGATGTGGTTATCCATGTAAGTTTCCTCATATCCATTCAGGTTGTCAAGTCTTTTCCAAACTGCTATGTTCATTTTCCACCCCCCTCAACTTCCTTCTTTTCCTTTCCTTATTCATTTGTACACTTCCTTGTCTTACCATTTTGTAGCATGGTTCTTCTAATGATAACATATAGCACTATTTCACTCTTGTTCCAATTGTCTATTTCTAACTAACATGTCTCCAATTAAAACTAGCTGTAGCCTCCCTGTGCTGGTTATCTCCTTCCCTAATATTTATTAACCTATTAAACAATTTACTCATCCAATGCCTGTGCATCTTGCTCTCTTTTCAACATTCTCACCCTCTTAATTAAACATCTGCTAATTTGCTCTACATAATGTTGTCTATGTCGTTATTGTTGTTGATATTGTTTAGCTCCAGTCAAACCCACACCAAGCAGACTTCTGGTCAAAAGCATCCCAACCATAACCTTCAAATTCTTTTGGTGGTGAGGGTGTTATTTAGGACTAATGTGTGGTCTTGCTTTCTTTTTTTTTAAGATGATGGGATGTGATTTAAGAGAGATTTGGCTGCTATCTAGCAGATCCAACAATCACAAAGAGGTTTTCATCTTTGGCTCTCCTGTTGCTTGTTGACTTTTTCCTTCTTGGAGGCATCTAACAAATTTGATTTGTTACATAGCTGACAAGGAGGAGAGAGAGAGAGAGAGAGATTTTTAGAACTGGAATGTTGTAGTACTGGAATGCATTAATGTATTGTTATGACACTGTTGTTGTGCTGCTGTAATGTGTTGTTGTGTTGGAATGTTTCGTTATTAATGTAGTACTGTATTGTGAGATGAATGAATTAAACCTTTGCATTCATAACATTTGTGTGGGGGATAACATGACAAAAAAAAAACTTGAAAATCAGATTAGCAAGATAATTAGAAACTCCTGTTCAGAATAGAAACAAAAATGTTAAAATAGCAAAAAACATAACAGAGAAGAGAAATCCCATACTGGTGGTGTTTAAGAAACTTCCTGTAATAGACAACAGAACCGTTGAAAAACCATTGTGGAAAGTTGGGGTAATCAAAGAGCTATTTATTTGTAATATTAAAGCAATAAACACCCTGACTTTGGTATAAATGTGGTAGGGTATCTCTTTCGGGTGTGAGGGTAACCCTTTTGATACCAACTCACCCATGACCACCTCTGCTTCTATAATTCAAATTCAATTTGCTAAAGTGATCTGAATTAAAATCTTTCATTAAAATTCCATGTTATTTTATGTTCTAAACATGAGGTTAATCCTTTTGATACTAATCTGCCTGAGACACACACATACACATGAGAGGCTTCTTTCAGTTTTCCTCTACCAAATCCACTCACAAGGCTTTTCCTCAGTTTACAACCAAGTTCCATTCTGACTGACCAGTCATAAGTCAATCTGGTCGTAAGTCACATTAGTCATAAGTCGAGGAGAAGGTGTAACTGAAACAAAGGCAGTGTAGTTCAACAGAAATATGATAACAAAAGATTGAATATCCTTATATCTGATATATGATAATTAGAAATATTGAATTTCTAAATGTCTCAAAGAGACATGAGCGGTGGTGGAGCGATAGAGTGGTTGTATAATGTCAACATAACGTGACAATCCCGTAAAGGGATCCGTCTGTTATAGGGTGCTGTGGAAATTAGGAACATTAAAAGCATACATTTGGTTAAAAAAAGCTTCAGAGTTCAAACCCAGTTAAAGGATATGGCATTTGTTTAGACATAGGGCATGTGAGAAGAGAGAATTTAAGGAACAAATATGGGGGAATAGAAATATAATAGATGAAGTTAATATTTTGGAAAATGTTAAATATTTCTGTTTACTGATGCTCAAGGAATGATATATATATATATATATATTATATATATATATATATTATATAAAATCCGTTCTGTCTGTCTGTGTGTGTGGCTTCTCGGATCTCGGGCATCCTGCATCCGATTGCGCTCAAATTTGATATGTAGATACGACGCAATCAGGGCGTGTATAAGTCTTGAAAACATTACAAAAATCAATTACAGGTGAGAAATGCGATCGATAAAGCTGTGGGAAATCGTTTTTCTTTGGAATAGAAAAAAGTCTATCTTTATTTCTTCTTTTGCTGGTGTCTCAAATTTAGGTTAAATCAGTGTTTCTCAAAGGGGAGGCCTATGGGACGGCCGGACAAGTTGTTTTGAGAAAATTTGGTTTAAATGCTTGACAACTCAGCACCGTCCATTGGACCGGGGGTGGGGGACGTTTTGCTTGTATATATATATATATATATATATATACACACACACATACATACATACATATATATATATATTATTGGATGAATGCATGTTCGTCTTTTAATTGGAATTTTTTCCTGAGATTTCTAATGTCTTTTCTTCATCCTTTACATTCGAATTTTTTAAAAAGTCATATAGATATGAAAGCTTGTATTGAAATAATGTGTTGCTTGTCTGTCACAGTTAACATTGGCAACTATGTAAACCGAATTACAATAACCTTTTGCAATATGCAACAGAACATCTACAGCAGGACTGAACTCAAGGTCATTGGATTGGTTGTCCACTACCTTATCCACTCAGCCACTTCATGTTTACCCATAGTGATATAACAAAGTCTCTAACCAATAAACTATATATTTTCCTTCTTTTGGTCATAGATGTTATGCATTGTTTTGTTGTTTAACTCCAAAGAGGCCTGATAGGTTAAACCTATGATCAAAGACATCCCAGCTATGACTATCCGGTCTTAAGGTGTGATTTGTGTAATGCTCAGCTCCCATCATGGTTCATAGAAGTTGTTGTTTAGCCCCAAGCTCAATCCTGACTGAGCAGACCTATGATCAATGACATTCCATTGGTGACCATCCTATCTTTTTAAGGTGTATCTAGGACTAGATTATAGAACGTGCCTTTTCTTTATAAGGGGAAAAGATATAATTTGTGAGATATTTGGCTTCTATTTCAAGTAGTTTGAGTAATCTTGCTGAGGATCCTTAATTGACTTATAAATGTTATACAAATCATGATGGTTGCTAATGGTATTATTTAACCCTGGGTCAGGCCTGAGTAAGCAGACCTATAATTAAAAACATTCCAGCCACAATCATCTCTGTCTTTTTTCTGGCTTTGTGTACCTTACTCTTCTTTTTGTTTTAAGGGTATGATTTGGAGTAGGTTTGGCTGCTATTTCTAGCTGATTGCGCTACTATGTAGCGCCTCCCTTATTAGCTCATATATACCATGGGAAAAGGGCGTGGGAAGTAACTAGAGAGTTAGAGAAGTAGACAGACAGACAGAGAGCCACACAGGTATATGGACAGACAGACAGACACACACACACAGATAAAAAAAAAGGGGGGGGGCTATGCACTGGAAAGTATGGAAGTATGATTACCTTTGAACAAAAGGTGATGGGGGGGGCAGGGCTGTGTGGTCACATGATCACTTTTACACTTCCCCCCATCCACCCCCACTCTTTTACTATTATTACCACATTCCACATTGGACATCAAAATAATCTTCAAATCATTAATCCATTATTAAACCTGGATGGATCTCTAACGAGGAAATTTGCATGCTTGATTAATTTTATTATGCTGTTGTTGCTTGTTTGTTTGTTATTGTTTTTATATCTTTGCTTGTTAACCCATTCTCTGCCTGTTTGAAACTTTGTCTTTTGTTTTGGCTTATTTTTTTTATTTTTGTTTTCCCTTTTTGTGACTGTTTTTTTTAATTTATTTATATCTTTGCTTTAGCAATATTTTTTATATTTTGCTTTCTTTTAAAAAATATTTTGGGGATTATTTTTTAATTCCACAGTTTCTAATGTCTTAAAAAATCCTTTAGTTATCAAGTAAGTAATTGTATCAACTTATTAATTTAGAATTGCTTAACATAAATTAATTTGAATATATAATATGATTAATTGATGTGGATCCCTGATCACAGATAATTCTGTGAACAGGGCAGTCACTTGTTTTATATATATATAATATATATACACACACACATACATATATGTATGTGTATATATATATCTATATATATATATATATATACACACACACATACATATATGTATGTGTATATATATATATATATATATATATATATATATACACAAACACACACATATGTATGTGTGTGTGTGTGTGGTGTGTGTGTGTATATATATATATATACACACATATGCAGTGTGTCCATAAAAACACTCCCTGATTTCTAACAGATATAACATGTAAACTTATTGTAATAATCTTTCACAGTTAGTAGCTTCAGAGGCAGGATTTCATTCAGTTTCATGTGGTATAGGGTAGCATTAAATGCACGGAACGTGCGCCCCTCTGGATGCCAGTTGAGTGGAGCACCATCTTGCTGGAAAAGGTAGTCATCACCCTCATGTAGCTAGTTGTGGAAACATTAAATTGGTCAGCATCTCCAGGTAACTTTGACCAGTAACAGTTCCTCCCTCAAAGAAGAAAGGGGGCCATACACTGTCCTCTCTGATACTGCACAAAACACATTAACTTTTGGTGAGTCTCGCTTAATTTCCTGGATATCACAGGGATATTTAAGCCTCCATATCTGTACGTTATGCCTATTGACTTTACCATTCATCATCATCATCATCATCGTTTAACGTCCGTTTTCCATGCTAGCATGGGTTGGACGGTTCAACTGGGGTCTGGGAAGCCAGGAGGCTGCGCCAGGCCCAGTCTGATCTGGCAGTGTTTCTACAGCTGGATGCCCTTCCTAACGCCAACCACTCCAAGAGTGTAGTGGGTGCTTTTTATGTGCCACCTGCACAGGTGCCAGACGAGGCTGGCAAACGGCCACGATCGGATGGTGCTTTTTACGTGCCACCGGCACGGGGACCAGACGAGGCTGGCAACGGCCTCAAGTGAAATATTGCCTCATCACTGAAAATGATTTTTGACAGCAGGTTATCATTATCTTCCATTAATTGCTGAATATCCTCACAAAATTCAAATCGCATTCCGTTATTTTTCAGGTGGAGTTTTAGACTAACTGTAGCTTGTAAGGGTGAAACTTTATGTTTGTGTAGGAGCTTGCAAACTGTTCTTTTGGGGAGGTGTAGTTCTCAGCTACCTCTTCATATTGACTTTTTGGGGCTGTGCACGAATCTTCTAACTCAATCAATAACTTCTGAGACTGATGGTCAGCCAGAATGTCCATTTCTCTTATCAAAGATACTCTTTTACTCTTTTACTTGTTTCAGTCATTTGACTGCGGCCATGCTGGAGCACCGCCTTTAATCGAGCAACTCGACCCCGGGACTTATTCTTTTGTAAGCCCAGTACTTATTCTATCGGTCTCTTTTGCCGAACCGCTAAGTAACAGGGACATAAACACACCAGCATCGGTTGTCAAGCAATGCTAGGGGGGACAAACACAGACACACAGACACACACACGCATATATATACATATATACGACGGGCTTCTTATCAGTTTCTGTCTACCAAATCCACTCACAAGCCTTTGGTCGGCCCGAGGCCATAGTAGAAGACACTTGCCCAAGGTGCCACGCAGTGGGACTGAACCCGGAACCATGTGGTTGGTAAACAAGCTACTTACCACACAGCCACTCCTGTGTGGTAAGTACGTCCTTTCTGACTAAAATTGTTGTACCAATTCCGAATGGACTTGGGTGTAGGTGGAATCATATGTTACTTGAGTCTGAAAGCACATTGCACAGCCACAATATTGTTTGATCTTGTAAATTCCAGTACACACCAGCTGCGTTGCTGTGGGGTGGCAGACACTTTTAGATTTCCTTGCACCCCTGTGGTTTTCAGGTCAAAGATGTCCAATCACCTGAAAAAACTGAAATAATGTTGTTAGAGAATCAGTTCACAACATGTTTGTTAATATATTTGAATCAGATTAAATATCATAACATCATGAAATCAGGGAGTGTTTTTGTGGATACCCTGTGTATATATAAATATATATATACATTATTTTTATTAAAGCTGCAAAAATATCACATTGTGATGTTTTTGCAGCTTTAATAAAAAGAAACATATTACTCTACCTTCGGTATTTGAGTACTGTTTTTTTCCACCTTGTTTTCCACCTGGTGTGTGTGTGTATGTATATATGGTGTATATGTGTGTGTATATATATATATATATATATATATATATATATATATATATAGTATATGTATATGTATATTATATAATATATATAGATGTACATTATATATATATATATATGTACATGTATATATATCTACAGTTTTATTTATATAATCTACATGTTTATTGTATATATATCTACATGTTTATATGTATATATACTACATGTTTATATGTATATATCTATATATATATATGTACCCATATATATGTATATACATGTACACATATGTGTATATATATATATATTATATATATGTACACGTATATATGTATATATATATATATATATAATATATATGTACACGTATATATGTATTATATATATTATGTCACGTATATATGTATATATATATATATATATATATGTACACGATATATGTATATTATATATATATATATGTACACGTATATATGTATATATATATATATTGTACCTTATATATGTATATATATATATATATGTACACGTATATATGTATATATATAATATATATGTACACGTATATATGTATATATATATATATTATATGTACACGTATATATGTATATATATATATATATATGTACACGTATATATGTATATATATATATATGTATATGTACACGTATATATGTATAATATATATATATATTATATGTACACGTATATATGTATATATATATATATATATGTCCACGTATATGTATATATATATATATATATATGTACACGTATATATGTATATATATATATATATATATAGTACACGTATATATGTATATATATATATATATATATGTACACGTATATATGTATATATATATATATATATGTACACGTATATATGTATATATATATATAAATATGTACACGTATATATGTATTATATATATAATATTACACGTATATATGTATATATAATATATAATATATGTACACGTTATATGTATATATATATATATATATATATATATATGTACACGTATATATGTATATATATATATATATATATGTACCACTATATATGTATATATATATATATATATAGTATTAGTGTACACGTATATATTATATATATATATATGTACACGTATATATTATATATATGTACACGTATATATGTATATATTATATATATATGTACACGTATATATGTATATATATATATATATATATATGTACACGTATACATGTATATATATATATATATATATATATGTACACGTATATGTGTATATATATTATATATATATATAGATGTATACGTATATATGTATATATATATATATATATATATATAATAATTTATATATATATATATACACGTATCATCATCATCATCATCATCATCATCATCGTTTAACGTCCGCTTTCCATGCTAGCATGGGTTGGGTGGTTCAACTGGGGTCTGGCAAGCCCGAAGGCTACACCAGGCCAGTCAGATCTGGCAGTGTTTCTACAGCTGGATGCCCTTCCTAACGCCAACCACTCCGAGAGTGTAGTGGGTGATTTTATGTGCCACCGACACAGGTGCCAGACGAGGCTGCGTATATATGTATATATATATATATGTAACGGGAAGCTTTATGAAAATAGACAAAAGACGAAGGCAGGTGGAAAACAAACAAACAACTGTATTAGTATGGCACTCAGGAAATATAAATAAAACAAGTCTTTAACGTTTCGAGCCTACGCTCTTCAACAGAAAGATACACAGAGAGAAAAAAAACACAGAAAGAAGGAGAGAAAAAAAATGCGTGCAGTAACTAACGAATCAACATGGCGTATATATATATATATATGTACACGTATATATGTACATGTATATATATATGTACATGTATATGTGTGTGTGTATATGTATATATGTATATATATATATGTACATGTATATGTGTGTGTGTATATATATATATATATACATACATACATACGTATGTATATGTGTGTGTGTGTATATATATATATATATATATTATATATACATACATACATACATACAAACATACGTACGTACGTATGTGTGTGTGTATTGGCTCATCCCATAAATGTAGTTTTTTCAATTGCATGAACTAGATGTCAGAGAGGAACAGGATAAACTATCTGCATCAACTTGCTATAAAAGCAAGTAGTAATTCTACTTTGTATTTATTCTTAGAGCAAGTTTTGAAGAATGCAGTTCGATTTTTAACAATTATTTTTTCAAAGCTGTAATGATGATATCTTTGGTGATTAGAAGAAGAAAGACATACAACATGAAAGGGAAAAGACTTACTGCAGCAAACATTTGCATGGCAGATTCTTTATAGCCACAAATGAGTTTGAAGGCGAGAAGAGGTAGAACTAGGCGTGAGCTGGCTGAAACGTTAGCACGCCGGGCGAAATGCGTAGCCGTATTTCATCTGCCGTTACGTTCTGAGTTCAAATACCGCCGAGGTCGACTTCGCCTTTCATCCTTTCGGGGTCGATAAATTAAGTACCAGTTTCGCACTGGGGTCGATGTAATCAACTTTAATCCCTTTGTCTGTCCTTGTGTGTCCCCTCTATGTTTAGCCCCTTGTGGGTAGTAAAAGAAATAGGTAGAACTGGTGGAAGAAAAATGGCCTGAAGGGAGAGTCTGACGGAGAGTCTGCACAGGAAAATCACTGGCAAAGAGTGACATTGGCAGGAAGTGTAGGATGCACAGTGAAAGAGAAGAAATGATTGCACACATAGTTTCAGAAGGAATATAAGAACTGGAAACCTGATAGGGTGGCAAGTGTTGTGCATTAGAAAGTCTGTAAGTAATACAGCTGCCCTTCTGATGAAAAGTGGTATGACCACAAGGTAGAGAAGGTGCTGGAGAATGAAAATACAAAGATCCTGTGGGATTGTAAATTGCTGACAGATAAGGTCATGGGGCACCCTCAGCTCGAGGTTGTTATCTTTTACAGAACATCTCATGAATGTATGATGTTCTTTTAGTATTAGAGTGAAAGAGAAAGAACAGAAAAAGCTTGATGAGTAAAATGATTCGAGATACAAGATTGGGTTGCTATGGAAATGTAAGAGTGTAAAGACAGTGCCACTTGTCACCAGTACATTGGGCACCATAAGCAGAAATTTTGAAAAATTAGGGGAACATTTTGGTTGAGATTATAAACTTTCCCGTTATGCAGAAAACCAATTTATTAGAGACAACAAGAATCTTTAGAAAATGTGCTGGATATCTAAGGCCACGGGATGTGACTTGCTATTCAACAGAATGAACCGACATAACACCTCAGACCAAGAGATAACGATAATTAATAATAATAATAATAACAACAATGGTTTCCAACTTTGGCACAAGGCCAGCAATTTTAGGGTGGGGGTTAAGTCAGTTATATTATTTTATCGACCCCAAAATGATGAAAGGTAAAGTCAAACTTGGCAGAATTTGAGCTGAATTAAATTCTGCTAAGTACTTAGCCCAGTGCACTAATGATTGTGCCAGTTTGTCACTTAAATAATAATATTAATTGTTATAGTAATTGTGATAATAATGTTGATGATGACAATTAACTAAACTTGTTTGTGTATGTTTATTTGACAGGAGACCTCATTCACTGGAACGAAGTGTGTGACTCGTAAAACCTCTACATCCAGTTCTAAGAGTTTACCTTGCAGGACAGCGTTGGTGAACCATAATATTCCACGAACACATTCAGCATCCACTTCACAAGATGCCAACTCACATTTCAAAGGCCAAAAGCGAACCACTCTGACAACAGAATTGTGAAATGGACACATGGGGGCAGGGATATCATGACAAGAGTCTTGACCAGTGATACACACACACACACACACACACTCATGTGTTTATATGTACCAACACACTATTTCATATATGTTTCCATGCATATACATACATACCTACAGAGATGTAAATACTGAAACAGACACACATCTACATACAAACACACATGAACACATAGATATATGCAAACATTCACAAGCTATATGCACTATATACATTATATGTGCATGTATGTGCGTGTGTGTGAAAACTCTGTTTCTCACATAACGGAAATGGAATATACTGGTTGCCTAGCAACATTTCAATTTGACTGTAAATGTTTGAATCACATCTGCCTTAGCATTTAATATTATACACACATGTACAGTTATGTATGGGCATGCAGCCACCCACACAAATACATATATACACACACACTCCATATATATGTATGTATGTATATGCCACATATATTGTTCAGTTCCTACTTTAATGACATATATATATATATATATATATATATACACACACACATATACACAAATATATATATATTTACATATACATACATGTATGTATATATATAAATACACACACATACAAATACCTGTCTCTTCATATGCTACAAGCTAAACAAAAGATGATTGGTAAGACATGCTTAAAAGATTTAAACCCCGACCTCTGTATATGTGTGTGTTGAGAGAGAGAGAGAGATGGGAGGGAAGGAGGAAGGAAGTGTTCGTTTAATCTCTGTAAATCCTGTCTGTCTGTCATACCCCACTACACAACATCTACCTTTCCTCCTCCCTTTACAACTGTTAGCTTTGAACATCATGTTGTACCAAATCTATACACTAATCTACACCTCCACTTCAAGAGAGAGAGAGAAAAAGTAGGAGTGGGAACCTCCACTCACTTACTTCTCCTCGAGGAAATAGTGGCCGGGGTGGGGGGTAGTGATAAGACTGTATAAGATTTATATATTGGATTATTGAGTGGGACCAACTGATATTTTCTCCATTTATCTGTTTATATATATATATATATATATATATCTTTCAGTGTGTATAAATGCATATCTGTCTATCTATGCTAAGTTATCTGTTAGTATATCAATCTCTCTCTCTCTCACTCCATGTGAGTATGTATGTATGTGTGTGTGTGTATGTGTATATATATATATATATATATTACACACACACACACACATAAACACATACAAAGGTAACTGATCAGTTGATCCCTTACCTGTGGAGATCAACTTACATATAATTGTATAAATACAAACACCCTCTTTCCCCCTATATAATCATCATTGTCATTTCAAATGCAGTTTTCCATGTTTGCATCGGTCAAACAGGATCTATTTAGACAGGGTTTTTTTTTCATAGCTGGATGCCTTGCATGTCACCAGCCTAGATAATAATTCCCCATGGCCAGACATGGTAACGACACTGCTTGTATGACAGTGACACTGACTCACAATTACTATGTGATGTGAAGACATATACACCTCTTCTTCTGTCTGACTCTCTCTCCTCCTCTCTCCCTACGTGTATATATATATATATAAGTCAGTAAATGGTGGGGTTGTGTTGGAGGAAAAAATAATAAGGCAGAATGCTAAACTGAAAGTAAATTTTAATAAAAATGGATGCATGAAATTTTTTTTTTTTTTTTTATTTTTCATACACCCGTTTTTATTAAAATTTACTTTCAGCTTAGCATTCTGCCTTATCATTTTTTCCTTTCCTATATATATATATATATATATATATGTTTGTATGTATTCGTCTATCAATCAGTTTCAAAGAAAGAAAGCTACTCGCAAGAATATTTGAATAAATTTTCAAATACTGTGAACTAATGTAAGTTGTATATATATATATATATTATATCCTGTAGCAGACTGTTAAATTATATTTATTAAGTCTTTGGGTACCTTTAGTAGAGTTGCATGTATTTGGACTAGATCCCAGGTTTGAGGATTCCTTTCTCCCACAAATGCATGTCTATATGTGTGTGTATATGTTTATGTGTGTGTATATATATTATACAAATGCATATATGATTGTGTGTGTATATACACATACACTCACACACAGTAGCTTTGTCACTTGTAAACTAATCTACTCAAGACCATAAGAAATATTACCTTGAAGACTTTGCTTTTTTTTTTATTCCTAGACGTCTTATTTTTGTTTTTTTTTATTTTATTTTATTTTAATTCTGAAGAAATACACAAAAACAAAAATAAAACCAAACATATTATGGGTTCATGGGTTCAATCTTTGCTGAGGTCTTCATTTATTCTTCAGTTGGTTGGGTGGGGGTCCATCTCAGTAATTCAAAGGTTGAAAGAATGGAAGATGAGAAGAAAATTATTTTAATCTTTTCCCCCTAATATTTTGTATCATCTTTTATGTATTTTCATAACTTCTATCATTGTAGTTTTGTTTTTGTTATTATCAAGGACGGTGGCTGATTGGAGAAAATACCTTGTGGTGTTTCTGTTCTAAGTTCAAAACCCTTGTCAAAGGTTGTCTCTGCTTTTCAATCTTCTCAGATAGAGGTGGTGTGAGGGAGGGGTCGATTAAAATAGTTATTCAATAAAATATTTGCAGCTTAATCAACTATATCCAGCCCCCCACAACCCATGTATTTTACTATTGCACACATTAGTGACCATGTAATTCTGCCGAGGTCAACTTTACCTATCATCCTTTCGAGGTTGATAAAATAAATACCAGTTGAACACTGCAGTTATTATTATTATTATTAGGGCAACAAGTTGGCAGGATTCAAGTACCACCAGTGTCGACTTGGTCTTTCATCCTTTCAGGGTTGATAAAATAAGTACCAGTTGAACAGTAAGGTCAACGTAACCAACTTACCCCAATGTCCAAGCTTGCTGGCCTTGTGCCAAAATCTGAAATTACTATTATTATCATTATTAAGGTAGCATGCTGGACAAAATGCTCAGCAGTAATTCTTCAGGCTTTTTGTTCTGATTTCAAATTCTGCTATGGTCAACTTTGCCTTTCATCCTTTATCTGCTGGTCAATAAAATAAGTACCAAATAAGTACTAGCGTTGATGAAATCTGCTGTCCCCCTGACCATCAAACTTCAGGCCTTGTGCCTATAGTAGAAAAGATTCTTCACGATATTATTATCGTGGTCATGTGTGCAGAGGTGGGTCGTGGTGTGGTGGTAAGTTCTTTGCAGTTTATATATTCAGTGTTGCTGGAAGGCTTCTTCACACCCATCAGTGTTGGCTAAAAGGAAGTGTAATGAACCTCATCACTTTCCATTTTGATGTCTTTTTAAGATTACTGATTTTTTTCACTATCAAACAAAACATGTAAAAAAAAAAAATTGAAGTCTTTTTTTTAAACGTTGTTGTTGCAATAGTTTAATTGTATTAAGTAACAAATTTGCTGTTCTCACATCACAGGTTAAATTTAGTATATTATTTGTATGTTAATTATAGTTGACAAAGTTTTGAAATCGCTTCATTCCGTGTAACACACACACAAACACACACAGGCATATAACCATTCATGTAACATAACCACTAATGCACAAATATATACATGTATGTAACAGATGTATTAATCCAAATAAGTGGAAGAATAGAAGAAATGAAGTTGAAAATGTACAAAGAATAAGAATTAATTAGAATTTAATTATACTTTGAAACAGAGGAATACAATTGATTTAGATTTTCAAAAGTGTATAGTATATTGGAACTGTCACAAATTATGTCTGTTCTGGCTATTGTTACAAAAATTTTGATTTTAAAAAATAATACTATCCGTTAATGTACAAATTGATTGGTCAACTTCAGATTCTAAGCTCGTGACAGTTGTGTGAGATGGTTACACAAAAGCTTTTCTCCATTGACTGTCGTACAAAAGAAAAGAGAGAAGTAAAGAAATTGGGGAACTTTTAAAATTATAATAAAAAAAAGTTATTCACTTAAAACTTTGCAATCAATAGTAATGTGTGTATAATTCTTAGATTTAGAATTTGCAAAGAATTGTGTTGACTTGTGTCTTCTCTAGGTAAAAACTAATTGAACAGATTTGCTATTTATGCAGCTGAAACCAAGGAAAGTCATTTAATACTGTTAAATATAAAGAATTGTCTCCTATTAGTCCATGGCTTTCTGAACTAGTTCTTTCAGTTTTTGGACCAGGAATTGTCCAACAGACTTATCTCTTGTTCTGTCACTAATGAATCTGGACAAAAGAGCTTTAGCTTCATTTATTGGAATTTCGTCCATTTAGTGAACAGCCTTCCAAACTTTATTCACATCAAACTCTAAGATGTCATCTTGCTGACTGACATCATCAGTGTTGGTCATGTTTGGATCTTTCTCAATAAAGGTTTCATTACTTTCTCACCTTAAACAAAGGTACTCTTCTCCATCTTTCTCATTTTCCACTAAAAAAATTTGTGAGATGTATCGATTGATTGGTCTGTTACAATGACAAGTTTGATAGCAAACATTGCCAGTTCATTATTGTTCACCCCCTTCCAGTTTGGGAGAATTTAGCACCCTCTTCTTCCCCTACAAGCTCCTCCAATACATGAAATAAGTAAAATAGTTCTTGCTTTTAGTTATTGAAAATAGAAATGATTGAATGGTCTCCATGGATCTACAATAAGGACAATACAAATCTCGATTTCTTCATCATAAACTTCAAGTTCTTCATTATTATCAAATAGGTATTTTGCCTTTTATTGTCCAACTAGCCAATGCTATGTGGTGTGACTGTCATCTCAAAGAGAGATAATGGAGTTATTTCTTCCTTGGCCTGTCCAATGATGATGATCTGGTATGATTTCCAGATTTCTTCCAGTTTGTTGCTCCAAGTTTCTGAGAACTTCCACACACAAGCAAGGACCACATCCAAATCTGGAAATTTAATGGAATTCAAATTTAAATAAATCACACATTATAGAAATTTGTATATAACGAAAAACACATGAAATAGATGAACATACACATATAAAAAAAAAAAATCACACACACACACACCGCAGATATGCTAATGCCTGTACATTAGAACTGTGAAGTATGAAAAAGACTGCTGTTATTGTTGTAATTGTTATTGTTGTTGTCTTTAATGTCTAACATTTGACTCAGTTTCCATTTCATAATTTGAACCCTCGTCTATTTTCAGAATGATATGATAAATTATCTTATTGTCCAATTAGCCAATGCTGTATGGTGTGACTGTCTGACTGGCCACTGAGCCAGCTAGGTGTTTTAGTCTGACCAACCACAGACATAAAAGGTAGACTGTCTAATTATCAGTCAATGACTTTTTACATGTTCATTGTTTGGCCAACCACTGGACATGGATTGTCTGACGAACTGAAAACAAGGGCTGGTCCGACCAGTCAAAGACTTGTGGTAACCAATCACAAATTTGTTTGGTTTAACCAATTGACTGCTAACATGTTATAGTATGCTCTATAAGATCACCAAATTGACCACAATTATATTATTGACCACTATCTTATGGTGAAAAATTGACCATTTTGATATGGTATGGACTAACTGACAGATCCTTATTTTCCCCTCCTGTTTTATCATTAACATTTTCTTTGCTATACTTTGCCTATCAGTTTGTGTGTGTGTGTGTGCGCGCATGCATGTGTGTGTGCGTGCGTGTGTGTAATCTGTCCTTTTGATTTCTCTTTATACAACAACTGCTATTATTGTTTTGTCTTGACATTTAAAAATTCATGGCTGATAAAAGTCCAGGACCAACTGAAACCCCCACCCTTGCCACCTCCACTTGGCCACCCTCCTGTGGTACATTATTATCTTCTGTGCTATTGAAGTAGGTTAACTATTGTAAATGTGAAACATACATGACTGGAATAAAGTTCAAACGAAATAAATATTATTATAATAAATACTGCACTGTTGTTTGTTTGTTTTTGTCTATTATGGTAACTAACTCTTTTATTTTCTACTTATTTGCTTCAGTCATTGGACTGCAGCCATGCTGGAGCACCACCTAGAATGGTTTAGTCAAACAAATGATCCTACAGAGCTATTATATAGTTCTATATAAACTGTTATATATTCTGGTGGTCTCTTTTTATTGAACTGCTCAGTTATGGGGATATAAACAAACCAACACAAGTTGTCTGGTTGTGGAGGGAAACAAACACACACACACACACACTCATAGATATCTATGTGTATTATATATATATGTAATGTGTAGTTGTGTGTGTGTGTATATGTGTGTATATATATATATATATATATATATATATCATCATCATCGTTTAGTGTCCGCTTTCCATGCTAGCATGGGTTGGACGGTTCAACTGGGGTCTGGAAAGCCAGAAGGCTGCACCAGGCCCAGTCTGATCTGGCAATGTTTCTACGGCTGGATGCCCTTCCTAACGCCAACCACTCCATGAGTGTAGTGGGTGCTTTTTACGTGCCACCGGCACAGGTGCCAGAAGAGTCTGGCAACGGCCATGAACGGATGGTGCTTTTTACGTGCCACCGGCACAAGGGCCAGGCGAAGCTGGCAACGGCCACGAACGGATGGTGCTTTTTACGTGCCACCGGCACGAGGCCAGTCGGGGCAGTGCTGGCAATGGCCACATTCGGATGGTGTGTGTGTGTGTATATATATATAATGTATGTATGTATATAAATATGGGCTTCTTTCAGTTTCTATCAAATCCACTCATGAAACATTGGTCACCCTGAGGCTATTGAAGATGCTTGCCCAAGGTGTCATGCAGTAGAAGTGAGGCCAGAGCTACTCTGCATTGATAAAGGGCAAATACCCTGAGACATGTCTGCAGATGTCTGACCAGCAAGGGGAAGCGGCTGACCTCCCCTGTTCGAAGGTTATAATGGACACAGGTTCGTGTGTCATATAGCTAGCTAGAGGCCATCGCCTCTTGGAGCTAATCAACGGCAGCTTTAGTCTTACATTTATGGACTACCATATTAGCTTGGCGATAACTATTAATACGTGTCATTAACTAAACTAATAATAAACAAATGGAAAATTCTTTTAACAATGAAAATTACGAATATATTTTATCAATGAAAAATACTAATACAAATTATCAATGGAAAATGGCTATATTTAAGCTATGATAGAACAAAGTCACTATTAGAGCTATCTATATATATATATATATATATTCAGTTCCACTGCATGACACCTTGGACAAGTATCTTCTACTATAGCCTTGAGCTGACCAAAGCTTGTGAGTGGATTTGGTAGACAGAAATTGAAAGAAGCCCATTGTGTGTGTATACACACACAAATAAATTAGGGTACTGAAATACCAGCTTGCTAGAAATAGGGGTCAACACTCCAGAGCTGCAAATTTCTCACAATTAAGAAACGTGGTGAATGTAATGAATGTAATAAAAATAGGCCTTACCTTTGCATAAACCACAAAGCAAGAACAGATATCTTGGTATCAACTGGTTTCACTAGAATCTGTTGCTTCATTAAACAGAATAAAGCACAAAATAGACGTAAAAGTCAATATTAGAAGAGCCATAAAGAATAAAGGTGCACAGGTATATCAAAAGTGGCGTTGGTGAATTTCAGGAAGCAAGGAGTTTTTAAAGGAGGTAGTCTCCTGATAGTCAATTGATGTGAGTAGCTTGTTCCATTCTTCAACAACTGAGCATTGAATGAGGTTTCCAAAAATCATGATCGCTGCACTGATTTTTGATTTCACATGTGGTAAAGCTATTGAATTCCAAATGGCAGCCAAAAGAAGGTGGATAATCTTGTACCAAGTCAGCAGCTTCATGTCAAAACTTTGTGTCATTTTCCAGAGCAGATATGGTGAGATACATTTAAGATACGGTAAGTGATTAACTGAAGGTATTCATCTGGTTGTATGCCTTTAGACAGCTTCCAGCAGATCAATATTCTGAAAAAGATCAGGGTTCTAGACTGGCAATGCAAACTTTTAAGTGTGGACGTACCATAGCTTTAAATAGATAGTTGGGAGGCAGCCAACAAAGGTTTTACTGTGCAATGCTAAGATACTATTAGTCTTTTTGATAATTTCAGAAATGTGGTTTGCCCAGCACAGAGCATTGCTGACAATGATGTCTAGGTCACATTCACCAGCAGACTTTTTAAAGTTGGTGTGGTGCAAGGAGTAGATAAATTTCAGATTTTTGCTCCCAAAATGTATAGTGTCTACAGCTAACTTGAGTTGCTATTTAGTAATCCATTGTTGCATTCTGTCCAGGTCAGATTGCATGAAAGATCTATGGATCCATTCTTTTTATTTCAAAGTACAGCTTAATGTTACCAGCATGTTTCTAGTTGACATCTATTTCCTTAATGCATGCAACAAATAACAGCAGACCAAAAACAAATCTTTGCAAGACAATAGTCATTATTGTATAAGGTGCAGAATACTGTCTTGGTATCATATTTACCTCTTTTTGATTGAGAATGGAGGACTCCAACCAGTTATACTAGATGTCTATTGCAGAGACTTTCACCATAAGTCATTTGAGTGGCATAGAATAAAAGCCTTTCACGAAATTGAGGTAGATAACTTCCACCCATGAATCACATCTATGATCCAAATAAGAAATTCAATGAGTTGATCACAGCAGCTGGAGGTAGAGATAAGTTCAAATCATGAGGGCCAACAAAAGTTATGAGAGTTCCAGAAGTTCCAGGGTGTCTCTCTGACAGAAGACTCCATCAAGCTGGTTATACAATTTGTGAGACTGATTGGACAGTAATTGACAGGAAAGGAATAACATTGGCAATTTTCTACTGTTCTGAGGTAATGTAATTATTAAGGCAGAATTGGAAAAGTAGTGAAAGCTGATGCAGTAGAAAGAGCCTGATGACAGGTGGCAAGCTGGCAGAAATGTTAGCACGTCAGGCAAAATGCTTAGTGGTATTTCATCTGCCGTTACGTTCTGAGTTCAAATTCCACCAAAGTCGACTTTGCCTTTCATCCTTTCGGGGTCGATAAATTAAGTACCAGTTACGCACTGGGGTCGATGTAATTGACTTAATCCCTTTGTCTGTCCTTGTTTGTCCCCTCTATGTTTAGCCCTTGTGGGCAATAAAGAAATAAAAAAGAACCTGATGAATTTGAGAAGTAGATAAATAAGACCATCAAGACTAGGAGAGGCATAGTTAAACATATGCTTAAGATGATGCTGCAGCAATGCAGGAGTAAATTGAACAGATGTTATGGAATTTGGTGTCAGTAGTGGTAAAGATGGATATCTGGATTTCCAACAATAAAATCCCAAATAACATTCAGTAACAGGGTGTGTGCACTCAAAATTTTAAACGGTGCAAGGATTTCAAACAAAGGCAATTGGAGTGTAAGGCCCTTTAACATCCAGATTGGTTGCTATACTTTGTTCAAGTACTGCATTTTTAATCACCTGCTTGATATGGTTTGACACGCTGTTGCGCTTTCCAGTTTTCTCTGTTCTGCATAGTCTAAATTCACGTTCAGCATCCTGACACTCTTTCCAGACAAAGCAGACAGTTGTATCTCTTGATAGTGCACTTTCGGCGTTTCTAATGTGTTTACATAGAACTGATGTTTTTCATGCAGCCAAGACTGAATTAAGGATGTGCTGAAGAATAGTATTGGCAACTCTGGAATCATAAAATGCAAGTCAGTTTGGGCAATGTAGCTCAATACAATAGTCAATGCAAGCAGTTTGAAGCTGAAAACCCCATCACAGAGTGCAGAATGTGCCCACGTTTCCATGACTGTGATGAAATCTGGGTTGATACTTTTGACGTAAGAGTCAAAAAGATGTACCTTGTTGCATAAACTACGGGCATTCAAGGACAGCAGTTTGTAACTGGATTTCAGATGGCGATGATATACAGAGGATGGCTGATTGTTCTTGTTTAGTTTCCCATGATTTTTGTTAGTTAGTTAGTTAATTTGGCTCAAAAGCAAATAGCAAGGCCATGTAGGGGGACATGGAGTTAAGTACAGGGTGGTGTTCATGTAAAGAGTTCAGGCCACTTGAGGTCAAGGGAGGCTTTGAACAAAGTGGTCGTCGGCATCTTGTTCCACGGATCCGCAACCCGGACGGAGAAAGCTCCTCTCCTTCGATTGAGATGAAATCGTCGCAGGTAGAGCTTTTCGGAATGACCCCGCAGCCGACGCTCTGGAGCAGGAGTGAAGAACAGTTCTTTCGAGAGGTTACACTTTCCGCTTATGATGTTGTGGGCAAGAATGAGATCACCACGGTGGCGGCGTTTTTCAAGAGAATAAAGGTCGAGCGTCCTCAGCCTTTCTTCATAGGACAAATTTTTGAGACCATGAACCATGCGGGTAGCCAGCTTCTGGACTCTTTCGAGATGCTGTATGTCTTTGAGGAGATAAGGAGAAGAGGCTTGAATCCCGTACTCCAATATGGGTCCCACCAGCGTGACATAGAGTGGTAGGAATATGGCTGCTGTGAGCATTCCGAATGACCGTCGAATCAAGAACAGAATTCCGCGTGCTTTGTTGGCAGCATGGACGCACTGGCCGAAGGCGAAAAGGAGGAATCCACCAAGATACCCAGGTCCTTTACCTGATCGGTCCTCTCCAGCAGCAGACGACCCGGCTCGAAATCAAGTTGAGTTGCAGGAGGAGAGCCAACAGGCAGATGACAGCACTTTGACACGTTCAGACACAGGTCCCATTCGTTAGACCACTTCCAAATTTGGTGGAGGCATCGACGAAGATCCTCTATATCACCGCGAGGAGCGACCAGTTTGATATCGTCGGCAAATAGAAGGGTGTGTTGCGTGAGGTCGTCGGGCAAGTCATTTATGAAGACTAAGAACAATAAGGGCCCAAGCACTGAACCTTGAGGCACGCCACTGCTCGCACTGGAGACGTCGGACCACGAACCATTAACTTGGACTTGGAAGGAGCGATCTGAGAGGAAGGCACCAACCCATCGTACAATATCTGGATGGAAACTATATGCTTGAAGCTTGACAAGTAATAGGCGGTGGTTTACCGAGTCAAAAGCTTTGGCAAAGTCCAATAAAACGATGTCAACAGCATTACTATCATCGAGGATGCGCATCACCAATTCTTCCATTACCAGTAAGTTGGTCAAGCATGATCTCTTCGGCACGAAGCCGTGTTGGGAATCAGAGATAGAGGCTGTGTTTTGGAGGTGGAGCATCATACTTTTCTTAAGGATGGTTTCGAACATCTTGCTGATTATTGATGTAAGGGAAACCGGTCGGTAGTTAAGTGGGTCTTCGCGGCTCCCTTTCTTGAAAATTGGGCAGATTATCGCTGTTCTCCAGTCCGCAGGTATAACACCCGTCGCCAATGACATATTGAATAGACATGTTAAGGGCTCGCAGATGACCGGAGCCAACGCTTTGATAACCCGTGGGTGTATGCCGTCAGGGCCGTGACCCTTGTTGACATCGAGGCCTTGAATAACATATCTGACTTCGTCCCGCGTGATGACCAATCGAAGCATTGGAGGTACCGATCTATCAAATGGAGGGGGTTCACGACCATCATCTTGTTTGAAAATAGTTGAAAAAGCCTCGGCAAATAATTGACTCTGTTGATAAGGGTCCTCAATCGATACACCTGTTGAGTCTACCAACGTTGCAATCTGGTTTTTGGATTGCTGCTGGCATTTGCCGCGATTTTGTATTCATAACTGAAGCGTTCTTCCTTTTCAATTTTCACGGCTCGGTCTCGTTGAGTTTTGTACACCTCAAAAGCTGCAGTCGAATCCAGATTTTTGAATTCAGCCCAAGCAATATCTCTGAGTCGACGTTCTCGTTTAACCTTCTTCGTCACCCAGGGCTTGTGTTTCTTCTTCTTGGGAAGCCCAACGGGAACTGCCTGGTCAGTCAACCAGATTACATATGCTTTGAGGGATGACCATAGTTCGTCAACTGAGGACAACGTCATCAGGGATCGCCAGTCCAGAAGCGCGGAAGCCTCGGTTAGAATTTCAAGATTAATTGCAGAGAAGACTCTACGTGGCAGCGAAGTAGTCGTGGGCGTAGAAAAAGTTGTGTGCATGACGAACTTCAGGACCGCATGATCACTCTTGGCAAGAGGGGCGCACACAGATACGTCTGACACTGATCTTGGATAGCGGGAGAATACCAGATCCAGCATAGATGGCTGCTGCCCAGACCGATGCCTTGTCAGATATTCAACATGTTGTGATAGAAAACAATCTTCAGCCATGTCAAGAAGGGCCTGGCCGAACCGGGAAGATGTACAAATTGATGCGGGCCAATCGATCGTGGGAGCGTTGAAGTCTCCTAGTACCAAACAGTCATGCGAAGCTGAAACGAATCTTATCGCTTCGAGTAAATGAGCATCATCCTGGGGGTCGGCAAGAGGCGGCCTGTAGACAGCTAACACGGGCAGGCAAAACTCGGATAGGCTCAGCTTGCAATAGACGGCATCGAATTTTGTTGTAGGTTGAGCATAGTGGGTAGAATACCGCTGGACGGTTTGTGCTCAGATTTAACATACACAGCAACACCTCCACCTCGCCTTTTTTCTCTGTCACATCTGAAAAGGACGTAGCCCTGCAGGTGGATTTCTGAGTCCTTTACTGCTGGAGTCAGCCAAGTCTCGGTGATAGCTATCACATCAGGGGAGTCACGTATGGCCAGTGTAAATAGTTCGCTGAACTTTGGAAATAAGGAGCACGAGTTGGTATAGACGATGCTGAGCTGTGAAGTTTGAGGGGCGGGAGTTGGGGAACAAGCAGAATAAGGGGTATCAGAGATAGCATCGTTGACGGGGGTATCAACTACACTTCGATTTGCCCTCACTTCACTTTCCCTGTCAGCACTACAGCATGCGACCAGAGGTAGGACTTGATTATTTGTCCATCTTGGATGCGTAAACCCTTCTCTCCCATCTGTTTCCTCATCTTTAGTTCGGATATTAGGTTTCTCCGGCGAATTCTCTCTCTCAGTGAGTATTCCTCGCGAAAACCCATATTGGGGTCCTCCCAGGCATGCGTCTGAGCTCTGTTCAGAAAGGCTGAAGCCTCCCGATCAGAAGAAAAGATTACCCTTATTGGACGTGGTCTAGTATCTGAGGTTGGGTTCGCTTGGAATCTTCCTAGCCGAGCGACCTTATGGATACTGACATTTTCGTTCACAGAGGACAATTCTCCAACTAAAATGGAAACAAAATTAATGTCTTCTTTTAGGGGGTTATGCCTGTATCCACAGGTGGATTCAGCTTTACCATAAATTATTGCTGATCTTGAGTGGGCAAAATGTTCTCTACTATGAGCTGCGGTATTCGATTCTTCATTGGATGATTTCGAAAGGGTGGTTTCATAGCCATCAGACTTATGTCGGCCTGTGGGGTCGATCGGAATGGGTTTAGTGGTCATAATTTTCCTGTCTGGTTTGGAACTGCACTGCCTCTTCTTCGGTTTGGGGGAGCACCACTCCCCAGATGAACTCACATCGAGATCATTCAGAATTGGTTGAGCAATGGCATTAATGGGAAGGACAAGTGAGGGAAAATCCAAACAGATTTTATCGTGATCAGGTTTCATAGCTAAATCTGCCCCACTGGAGTTTTGACTACATTTCTTCTTTTGGGGAAAACAACGGTCTTCAGGTGGGTTTGAGTCTACGCTCCTCAAATTAGGTTGGAGAACCTCCGGGACTGGTTGTTGTGGGTGCAGTTTGCTCAGTCCAACTGATATCCCTTATCCACGACTCACCAGACTTGATAAATTTCCATATTTGCCCATCATCGCGTAGGCTAAAGCTTTCCTGTGGCACAGAGTTGCGATTTAGGGAAGCTACAGATCTTAGCTTTGGGCGTACATCAGGTGGTAGGCCAGGACGTGTCCTAAAGGTATTTCTGTTTTCGCGCCGAGCCCTATCAGCAGCTAGATAGTATGCCCACGCCTCAGTAGAGTTTGAAAACATCAGCCTGATCAACCTGGGTTTGGGATCCTGGTCGGCCAAAGCAGAAAGCACTTTTTGGAGGAACACAGCTTAGGTCTTTAGATGTGCTTCCAGTAAATGCCTGCAGATCTATCACATCTTCTGGTACTCCGATGGCAATTACCTCATGAGTGGTTGATTCAGCGACTTCCTTGATGCGTCGAGGTTCCGTACGAGCTACGGGTAAATTGCTGAGCAAGGCACTCCGATACGACCCCTCGTTGTGAGGTTTCGCACAACGCTAGTTTTGATTCCTGCTATTTCACGGCTTAAAGCAGAAATCATTTGTCTAATTTCCGCAACTTCTGTGCTGATGGTCGATTTTTGTTTTAGTTGAGAAGTATCGGGAGAGGAGGGAATGATTGGCTTTTGTTCCTGCTGATGTACTTCGACTGGAATGATCAATTTTTGCTGTCGAAGAGCAATAGGGGAGGAAGACAGAGGCAGCTTAAGTTTTTGTTTTTGTTGATGTTCTTAACAGAAATGGCCGATTTTTGTTGCTGATGTTGAAGAGTGACAGAGGAGGAAGACACGGGCGGCTTTAACCTTTGCTGTTGTTCTTCATCAACAGGACTGGTTTTGGAAGACAAAGTAGTCGGGTTTTTGCTGTTCAGCAGCAATGGCAGCGGAAGACACAGTTGTCGGATTTTGTTGTTGCTGTTCAGCAGCAATGGTAGCAGGGGACACACAAGTCAGGCACTGAAACGACCAGTTTGGTAGCTGGACCATTTCCCAGAGTTTATACATCATAGAAGTATGGTGTCCTTTCTCTTGACCTGGGATCTTTTGAAAGTTTGTGGCACATTGAAAGCAGATCGAAACACGACATTTACTGCATTCAACCCATCTATTTCAGAAGGAATTTTCGAGTTTTGTGCATAGATGACAGATGGGATTTGCCGGGCAACGTTCTATTTTAGGACAGCGACCAGTTTTGTTGCACAGCTCATCCACAGATGATACCGTGGCAGTTTTGTTCTGTCTGCCAATCCGTACCGTAGTACAAGGTAAACAAAGAAGAAAAATGTGAAGATATAGCACACTTGTTAGGGAAATAAATAAGATGTTTTTATTGTTGTTAACTGTTTCCGCTTTCCTCATTGTATGTGTGTATACAAGATGCAATTATAATAATAATAATAATAAAACATTGTGTACAGTGCTCAGGTGCACTACAACTCATCTAAAGTGTATGTATAGTACATAGGGTAATGTACAAGCGTCAGGAAAAGAACAGTGCATGAGTCATGACATACACATATGTGTATGAGTATGGAAGGGGGACAATCAGGTGTAGTTTCGGCAGATTTCGGAAAGCATGAGGGCCTTAAAGGATGCAGTGTCATGGCAGTCAACAACTGACGCAGGCAGTTTGTTCCATGCTTCCGCAACTCTGAGCATGAAAAAATGTTTCCGAAAGTCATGGGAGCTGTGCTGCTTTCTGACTTTGTAGGCATGTCCACGTGTGTTGAACACATGGAGATCAAAAAGGTGTTCAGTGTTGTTGTTGGTGAGGTGGTTGATAACTTTGTGGGTGTTTACCAAGTCCATCGCCAGACGCCGGAGCTTCAGTCAATCCATGCCCAGGGAAACAAGGCACTCAGAGTATGGTAGGTGTCTGATGGAGGGTATGCGTTTGGTTGCACGTCTCTGAACAGATTCCAGGAGGTCAATGTTCTGAGCAAGATAGGGGTTCCAAACTGATGATGCGAATTCCAAGTGTGGTCATACCATAGCTGTATACAGCTTTAAATAGATGGCTGGAGAGTGGCTAACAAAAGTCTTGTTGAGTGATGCCAAGACACCCTCGGCCTTCTTGACAATTTTAGAGATATGCTTTGTCCAACGCAAATCACTGCTGACAGGTAGAGAGCACTCAGACCAGCTGGTATCTCTCTTCGACGTTTCACCAATCTTAACAAATCTCCAGATTTGTCCATCCTCACGAAAACTGAAACTCTCTTGCAGAACTGAGTTCCGGTTCAGGGAAATCGCTGCATGTAGCTTCGGACGTACATCGGGTGGTAAGCCTGGGCGTGTTCGGAAGGTAGTTCGATTTTCACGCCCAGCTTTAACTGAGGCCAGATGGTATGAGGTTGCCTCAGCGTGGTCTGAAAAAGACAGCTTGATGAGCCTGGATTTTGGGCCAGGTCGTCCAAGGCGGAGAGCACCCGTTGGGGAGCGCAGCCTAGGTCTTTGGCGGAGTTGGCAGCAAATGCCTGAAGATCAGCCATGTCTTCTGGTACTACAATGGCAATAACTTCGTGGGTAGCAGAATCCGCGGTCTTCTCAGTGTTTTTAGATGCAGCAAGAGGTACAAGGAGGTTCTTTAGCAGAGCTTTCGGATAAGACCCTTCATTGTGGAGTCCTACCTGAATGCTTGCTTTTATTCCTGCTACTTCCCCTCTTAAAGCACAAATTGATTGTTGCAGTTCTGCAAGAATCGCACTGGTCAATTGGTGTTGTTGATGTTGTTGTTGCTGCTGCTGCTCTAGTTGTGGTTGATTTTGTTGTTGCTGCTGTTGTTGTTGTTGATGTTGTTGCTGCTGTTGTTGTTGTTGTTGCTGCTGCTCTAGTTGTGGTTGATTATATGTGCAATCAAGAGATGTAAGGAGTCAATGGTTGGTGTGTTTATAATGTTCGCACTTGTTAGGGAGATAAATAAATAACATCTTATTTTTCATTGTTAACTGTTCCCGCTTTCCTCATTGTATGTGTGAATGAAAAAAGATAACAATTACATAAATAATCAAGAGATGTAAGGATAAAATGGTTGGTGTGTTTATAATGCGCGCACGATACTCACTGCACTGCCTCAGCGAAGAAGAAGAAAGTATGATTTAAAATCGTTTTGTGTATATATTCATGTGTGGTGCGTGCTGATATATAAAACTGTGTGTATGGTTTTTCTAGAATTCGGATTGTACTTACAATTATCCTTACGAAGTAGAATGGCGTGTTTTCAATCGTGGTTGCTACACGTGGTAACACTAAGATTTAAAACGAGGAGATTAACAGGAGACACAGTTATTTTCTTTTTGTAGAATCATTAATGGTACTTTTACATTATCCAAGGAATGTGTTGTGTACTTACTTATTAAGTTGTGTCAGAGGGAAATACAATTCTCCTTACGAAGTAGAATGGCGTGTTTTCAATCGTCGTTGCTACACGTGGTAACACAGAGATTTACGACAAGGAGACACACAGTTATTTTCTTTATGTAGAATCATTAAAGGTTCTGTTCCATTATCCAAGGAATGTGTTGTGTACTTATTAAGTATTGTCTGAGGGAAACATCAGGTTTTCAGGTCTTCTCTCTCTCTCCACCTGTCATTACTTGTCTGCTTTTTAGCACAGTGGCCAAAGCACGTGCCGTCTCAGCACAGCACACTGACCATTAATCTAGTTTCAGCTCACGAGGTGTGGCCATATGTCTATCTTTGTTATGTAATTATATGATCGAATTTTAAAAAATGAAACAGTATGTCTCTATTGTTACCTAACACATAAAAATTATATATTTCATACTGTTTTTAATATTTTGAATTTTAAAAATTCTGTGACGTCACCTAAAATTTAGATGTAAGGGAGATCACTGAGAAAGTGGAAAATAAAAAAAGATTTTTCTAGGGAGGTTACTCTGTTTTACTATTTTCCTAAAAGACTGATTTTGATTTTTGAACGTGTGTGTTTGTGTGTCTGTGAACACATGCGCGCATCTGTTGAATTATATAAGTATACATGCTGTGTGGTAAGTAGCTTGCTTACCAACCACATGGTTCCGGGTTCAGTCCCACTGCGTGGCACCTTGAGCAAGTGTCTTCTACTATAGCCACGGGCCGACCGAAGCCTTGTGAGTGGATTTGGTAGACGGAAACTGAAAGAAGCCCGTCGTATATATGTGTGTATATATATATATATATATATATATATATATATATATATGTATGTATGTATGTATGTATGTATGTGTGTGTGTGTGTGTATATGTTTGTGTTTGTCCCCCAACATCGCTTGACAACCGATGCTGGTGTGTTTGCGTCCCCGTAACTTAGCAGTTCGGCAAAAGAGGCCAATAGAATAGGTCCTGGGGTCGATTTCTTTGACTAAAGGCGGTGCTCCAGCATGGCCGCAGTCAAATGACTGAAACAAGTATAAGAGTAAAGAGTATATATATACTTTATTTAAAAGCAGCAGAAATATAACAAAAGCTGTTACTTAGAGTTTCACGTTCCCGTTCAGCAAACTTGAGACTCTGAGTAACAGCTTTAGTTATATTTCTGCTGCTTTTAAATAAAGCACATTACTCTGGTATTTGAGTACTCTTTTCTCCACCTCGTTTCACATTTATGTGCTTACTCCGGTATATATATATATATATATATATGTGTGTGTGTGTGTGTGTGTGTGTGTGTGTAATATAATATAATTAAGATTCAGTTGAATTAGGTTCTTAAATTGAGGCACCAAGCCAGTTCGGTATAGTCCGTGCAGCTGGAAATTAGGTGAACAAAATGCAAATAAGTAACAAGGAAGTTCCAGTATCAGTGCATTACGGCTGTTTCCAGCAGCTCCATTTAACCAATCAATGAAAACATTACATCAATTTGAAAGAAGCTGCTCTCCTCAGACGCAGATGACCATATAGATTTCCAACATAAGGGATAAACCATTTTTAACATTTATAGCAAACTAGCAGCATAGCCCGGCGTTGCCCGGGTATGTAGAAGCCCCTAGTAGGCAACGACTAATCCCAATCTAGTCCTTTCCCTCTAGGGAATGAAGGCACATGTGTAGGTTGCATTGTCTTCTCTTCACTCAAATACTTCTGTGTATACGATGTTCCTAGCTGTCCCTTTGGGCGAAAACATGAAAACATCATTGCACCTCCCAACGCGTGAACAGCCCACGTACAGCCCAGAAAATGTGTTGCATATAAAAAGCTTACATTCTCGACCCCATGTCGAATTTATCGATTTTTTCAGAACTGGGGGAACTTTTCAAAATTTTTGCTGCGTTAGTTTTGATGGGCTATGTGTGTGTCAAGTTTCATCAGAATCGGTTGAAAGCTGTGGTCAGGGTGAGGGTACAACCTGACAGACACACAGACAGACAAACTGCCGTTTATATAGAGAGAGATTTATATTAGTGCTAGAAACCAAAATAATTACATTGTTTCCTTATGTTATATTTCTGCCCCGAATGTAACATAAGGAAATAAAGTAATTACTTTGGTGTCTAGTACTGATATAAATTTACTATAAATGCTAAAAATGGTCCATCTTTTATGTTGGGAATCTATATGGTCATTCGCATCTGAGGAGAGTGGCTTCTTCCAAATTGATGCAATGTTTTCATTGATTGGTTAAAATGCAGCCACTTGAAACGGCCGTAATGCATTGATACCTGGACATCCTTGTTATTTATTTGCATGTGTGTGTGTGTGTGTGTGTGTGTGCACATGCATACATATATTTGAATGATTAAGAGAGATAGAAGATACGGGATTGTTTATTAATCACTACTATTGCTTCCACTTATCTAGCATTGATCCCTCATGGGTGGGATATTTAACAACTGGTTTAGGAGTATCCATCGGTGTGGATGTGCCTCTTCAGCTGATAAGATGTATCTTGTTAAAATAATGACTGTTCCACATGATATCTTCTCAGTTTGTGTATAGAAAAGCAGCAAATTAAGGGATACAGCTTCATTATTACTCTTTACTTTTTTACTTGTTTCAGTCATTTAACTGCGGCCATGCTGGAGCACCGCCTTTAATCGAGCCGGAACTTATTCTTTTGTAAGCCCAGTACTTATTCTATCGGTCTCTTTTGCCGAACCGCTAAGTGACGGGGACATAAATACACCAGCATCGGTTGTCAAGCAATGCTAGGGGGACAAACACAGACACACAAACACACACACGCATATATATATATACATATATACGACGGGCTTCTTTCAGTTTCCGTCTACCAAATCCACTCACAAGGCTTTGGTCGGCCCGAGGCTATAGTAGAAGACACTTGCCCAAGGTGCCACGCAGTGGGACTGAACCCGGAAACATGTGGTTGGTAAACAAGCTACTTACCACACATCCACTCCTGCACCTATTATATAAAATCAATAATAAATAACAGATGCAACAAGAAACGAATACACAATACAGCGAAAAATGTATTAAATATAACCATTAACAGATATGGATGTATAAACGCCCTCTCTTAGGTTGTATGGTGCATGTACACTTGCTCCTACAAACATCCACGAAGTTATAATCATACTCACACACATGGTTTAGCACACATACACTCACACAGCAAATTAAATAGCTACTTAGTGTTTATAAGAATGAGCAAGTTAGAGTTAAATTTAAGGTAAATTATGATTATTGGTTTGGTTAATGGTTACTTATTGTCTCCCACTGCATTGAGCGAAAGTGCATTCATAACTATGCAAGCATCTTGAGAGTCTTTCAGAAATTCTATTAATGATCTCATTGGTCCACAAAATAGACAGAGATTTCTCAGAGCAGAGTCTGCATCTCCTGGGATGGTCCCTTGTCATCCCCTCAGTGAAGCTCAATATCTGAGGATCCTTTCTCACCACTTCGTCCCACATCTTCTTGGGTCTACCCTTTCCTCAGGTTCCCTTCACAATTGGGATTTGGGAGAGATTTGGCTTCTATTTCTAGCAGGTTGAGTCAGTAGCATAGCTGGGGTGGGGTTGAAAGGGGGTGGTGGAGGTGGCTGTTTGCTTTGGGCAACACTTTTATGAGCACAACACATCTGTGTCAGCTGTATAAGCCTGTATGGGGTTGTATGTATCTTGGGGTGGATGAGTTGCTAATGCAAGGGCTTCCCCCGATGGCATGCACTCTAGCCATACAAATTACACCATCAGGTTGAGTAAACATGTTACTACTCCATCATAGGCTTATAAATATTTCAATAAATCAATTTAGTAGCTCTTGTGGTATTCATTCATCTCCCAATGGTATTAAGAAAATGAAATACAGCTTTAGCACTAAATTTTAGGAACTTACCAGGAGTTGACACAAGCAAGTTTTATTTCACTTGAAAACCAAATGTTTTAACCCTTTTGTTATCATTTCTGCTGAAATACATTGCTTTTGTTTCAATAATTTTGAAAGCAATGAAGAATTTTGTCAAATAACTTTATCATTATTAAGCTGGTGTCTGGAACATAAATTAACATGGTTGGTATAAATTAACATAAATTAACATGGTTCTGTTTACATACAATGCTTTTGTTCCAATTAATTTTGAAAATAATAAAAAATTTAGTAAAATAATTTTGTCATTATTAAGCTGGTGTTTGGAACATAAATTAACATAAATTAACAAGAAATTATATGAAAGTTTTAATTTAAATCACTTTAAAACAAAAAGTTTGTATAATAGAACCAAGGGTGGTCTCAGGCAGGTTGGTATCGAAAGGGTTAAACATTGGTTATGTTTGAATATGGATATAGCATAGCCCATGCAAAGCTTTGCAATCAGTACACATCATCCTTGTTCATCATTCTCTTCATTCATCTATACACTTCCATCTCTAACTACTTGTTACTCTACCTCACATACTCTGAAGAACCTATCCACCTATCCTTCCGAATCCAGTCTGTATTTTCTCTTATACTCATCTTATTGAGAGTACTCTTTGACACCTCATCCCTACCATATTTGTCTTCCTTCCAACTACTCATCTATATAAAGGATGTCCCAAAATTAACAATTTCAGTGAAATCAGACAATTTTTTTTAAAAACACACTTTTATTTGTTTATCATGTTTAATATGTGTTAAAAGTGTATAAATTTTTTATTTTGTTTATGATTTCATAATTTTTATAATTTTTTTAGATTTTTATTTTCATTCCTGTTGGATCCTGCTTATTTGTCCACAACAACTGTTTTTTTAATTTGGCAGCAATCATTTTTTCTACTTCCATCCCCAGGAACAATAGTTTAGCTGAACTTAAAGTATACATTCGGTTAGCAGTGCAGGAGATAGCCCCTAAAATGCTTCAAATGTGTTTCGCAATGCTAAGGATAGATTTTAATTACAGGAATACATATGGATCACATGTTGAAAATTTTCAATAAAGTTTTGACATAAGATTTATAAATCTAATCATTTTGGTATCATAATTAAGTCATAAACATAAAGTTCTGTAAGTTTTTTTTTTTAATTTGCCCAATTTCATTGAAATAATTAATTCTGGGACACTCTGTATAATGAAGAGATAGCCATGCATCTCCTCTATAGTAAAACAACTGCACTTGTCCCTATATCAGTAACTGGCATAAAGCCACCTCCCTCTCTACTATAACTCCACTCAGTCAAGTTTTTTTTTAATCTTTATCATGCATTACTTGATGACCTCACCAGTGCTAGTGTCACACACATGCACACAAAGAAAAAAAGCACCCTGTACATTCTGTAAAGTGGTTGGCATTAAGAAAGGTATCCAGCTGCAGAAACCATGACAAACTAAACATTGGAGCTCAATGCAGTCCTCCAACTTATAGGATCCTGTCAAACCATCTGTCATGGAAGATGGATATTAGATGAAGGTAATGATGATGATGATGATGGTGGTGGTGACGATGACGATGATGATGGTGGTGGTGATGTATCCAAGGCCTAACTCTACATCATGGCTTGTGTCCACCCAATCCTTGCGAATGACTTGGGTACACCACACCCATGTTAAAGCCAGTTGGATGGAATGTACTTGTAATTTAAAGGTCTAGCCTTGTCATCAAACACTTAGTCATACTGACTCCTGATTCTAGCTGAAGATTCTGTTCATAGTACACTTGTCTGTGGAATATTCAACCACTTAACATGATGAGTAGATCAATTCAGTCAATCAGCTGAATCTTTACCATTGTAAGCAACAGAGACTCATTTACGATATTTGAACATAGCAGATTAGCAGAATGTATGGAGCATCGAATCAAAAACTTTGCAGTATCTCTCTCCATCCAGTTGTCCCATTCTTGGTGTCCTGCTGGGTCAAAGGTTTGAGGGATAAGAGCGTGTCCATGACAACACATGACTACACAAGCATCTAAAGAAATAAGTGAAAGCATGGTACAAGCTACCAGGTTATACTTGCTGTTAAGTGATGGCTACAAACACCTCCTTTCCTTGATTTTCAAATTTATTAACATTCCTTTTGTTATCAACTTGCTTTGACCACTGCCCTCCTGCTATTACTAGTTTCCCCCCTTAATACTTTCCTCCTCCTCCCTGTTATATTAATTTGTTCTCTCTCATAATACTTCCAATCTATTTATCCAACACTACTAGTAAACCATTCCCTGTGAGGGAGTCTTTAATTGGTTGCTTGATCCGGTAGAAATAGCAGCCAAATGCTTTTAGAACCACACTATACACCTTAGAAAAGGCCAAGTTAGATAATAATAAAATGTAATAAATAAACAGGATATTCATGGCCGGAATGCTTTTGATCACAGGTCTGCGTCATCAGTGCCAACCTAGGGCTAAACGACAGCATCATTTCATCTCTCTCTGACAAAGTGTTCTTCCCAAAATATTGGCCCTTTAAGCATTCAGATTTCTGTCAAATGTAATGCTTATTTATTCACATTGATTTGAATTAGTCAAGCATTATCTTGTAACTTTGAAATCATTGACATGATTGTTAATTTTTAGAATAATATTGTAAGGTAAGTGTGAGAGGCCAGATCTGGCTGATGCAAAGATAAAACAGATTATTTTGGCCAGATATGGCTGGTTTAAATGCTAAAGAGTTTAACTTCTTTTCCTCAGCACAAAATAACTTATTTTTGTTTGTGGTCTTTTCCAACTTAATGTTTCCTGATACAGACTGTTACTTAGCTTCCTAAGGATCTACTGTTTTATCAACACAGAAAACCTGGAGATTTTGTTGCTAAATGTTAGTTCAATAAGCTCATCTCTTAATTATGTGAGTTTTAACTTTGAAATTCAAATTTTCACTGCCCCTCCCCACCATCACTGATTCAATTCATAACAAATATTTTTAACACAGATCACAAAATTTTAAGTGGAGAGATACAACTTGTCATATTGACTCTAGTACATACATATCTGGTATTTTGTTTTACTGACAGACCCTGGAAGAATGAAAGGCAAATTTGACCTTGGTAAGATAGACTAGTGGTTAGGGTGTTAAACCCACTACTGTAAGGTTTTGGTTTCATTCCCCAAATTGTGCTGTGCGTTTTGTTCTCGAGTAAAACACTTCATTTTATATGATGCTCCAGTCATCTCATCTGAGAATGAATACCTATTTCTTTACTACCCACAAGGGGCTAAACACAGAGGGGACAAACGGATTAAGTCGATTACATCGACCCCAGTGCGTAACTGGTACTTATTTAATCAACCCCGAAAGGATGAAAGGCAAAGTCGACCTCGGCGGAATTTGAACTCAGAACGTAGCTGCAGACGAAATACCGCTAAGTATTTCGCCCGGCGTGCTAACGTATCTGCCAGCTTGCAGAATGAATACCATCAGTGAATGGGGGCTGAAGTTAAACCCCGTGACAGGCTGGTGAATATTGTACTCCCTCAGTTGCTTATATGCCATGGAAACTGGGATGAGCTCCAATCTAATGAGATTATGGGATTGTGACAAAACCTATTTACTCAGTATTTATAAAATTTAAACACAGAACATAAAAGGTTATAATTAAATACTACACAGCAGTTTGTTTACTAATACTGTATTTTCTGGCATGCAAGTCAAATTTTTCAAACCAAAATTTACTGTTAAAAAAGGTAGCTTGTCTTATACACTGAGACAACTCTGGAAGACCAAAAATTCCATGTGAATGTAGTAGGATGTGGAAAGATAGTAACAATGTTTGAATGTTTACACATGTTTATGCTATACACTATGTTGACTTGTATGGAAGAAAATACAGTAATTTCTTATGTAGGCACAAAGCCAGAAATGTGCAGGGAAAGGAACAATCAATTATATCAACCCCAGTATGTGACTGATACTATATTTTATTGGCTTCAAAGCAGCGAGCTAGCAGAATCGTTAGCCCAAAAGGCAAAATACTTCACCTGTCTTTACGTTCTGAGTTCAAATGCTGCTGAGGTCGACCTTGTCTTTCATCCTTTTGGGGTTGATAAAATAAGTACCAGTAGTGTACTGGGGTCGATGAAATCAACTAGCCCCCTCTACTATAGTTTCAGGCTTTGTGTCTATAGTAGAAAGGATATTTTATTGGCTCCTGGAAGGGTCAAAGGTAAAATTCACCATGGTAAGACATTAAACCCTTATTGTGACATTTATTGTGTTTAGATGACCCATTAGCTAAGCAGTGATCCATCATCATCATTTAACATCTGTCTTCCATGCTGACAATGGTTGGATGGTTTGAATGGAGCTGGTCAAGTAGAAGACTACACCAAGCTAATGTGACTGTTTTGGTATGGTTTTTACAGCTGAATGCCCTTCCAAATGCCAACTACTTCATAGTAATTAATAATACATTAAATACCTATTTCTTTATTACCCACAAGGGGCTAAACACAGAGGGGACAAACAAGGACAGACATAGGTATTAAGTCGATTACATCGACCCCAGTGTGTAACTGGTACTTAATTTATCAACCCCGAAAGGATGAAAGGCAAAGTCGACTTCCAAATACCATCTAACTTATGGAACACATGGTATCACTTCTGTTGGTTTCAGTCATTGAATTGTGGCCATGCTGGGGTACTAAACCTTAGTGTATGATATTGCAATGCAGCTTCGTCTGGAATCCTACATAGATGTTCCTGTTTAGTCAGTCTAACCATGACCACCACCATGAATACATTGTCTTTTCTAGTTTAAATTTTTTAATTGCCATATTTGTGTTTCAAATAATATTAAAAATAATGAAGAACTTAGTCAAATAACTTTGTCATTAAGCTAGTGTTTGGAACAAAACATGAAATGCCTTACTTTACTTATATCACTTTAAAATAGGAAATTCATGTTATAGAACCAGGAATACCAAGTGAATAGGTATCATAAGGGTCAAAGACTAGCATGTAATTTGAGGGATTTTTAGCTGCAAATTTTAGCAGACTGAACAGATACTTTCCTGCTGGCTCATGATTTCATGTAGAAGACTGTCCCAGTATTTACATCTACTTCATACATATTCATTATTCTTTTTTGAGAAGATACGGAATAGCTGTGGGGCTCTGAATCACAGGTTATTGGAGTATTGTATTTAGTCTTGCATATGATGCAGTATGATGTGCTGACAGTATACTCTCTTTTACTTGTTTCAGTCATTTTGACTGCGGCCATGCTGGAGCCCCACCTTTAGTTGAGCAAATCGACCCCAGGATTTATTCTTTGCAAGCCTAGTACTTATTCTATCGGTCTCTTTTCCCAAACCACTAAGTTACAGAGGCGTAAACACACCAGCATCGGTTGTCAAGCGATATTGGGGAGACAAACACAAACACACACATATATATATATATACATATATACGACGGGCTTCTTTCAGTTTCTGTCTACCAAATCCACTCACAAGGCTTTGGTTGGCCTGGGGCTATAGTAGAAGACACTTGTCCAAGGTGCCAAGCAGTGGGACTGAACCTGGAACCATGTGGTTGGTAAGCAAGCTACTTACCACACAGCCATTCCTGATCTGATGTATTTGTTTAATCAGATTTAGTTTTCCTTGGATCATTTCTGCCTGTCAGTCCACCTGCCCACCTACCCATAGTCTGAGAGATATATCATTCACAAGGAATCAATTAGGGAAAAACACATACACTGCATACATATGTGTAAATATGATGGGCTTCTTTCAGTTTCTGTCAACCAAATCTACTCACCAGACACTGGTTAGCTTATGGTTGTAGTAAAAAATACTTGCCCAAGCTCAGTGGGAATGCATTTGAACCTACACAGTTGGGAAGCAAGCTTTTTAACCACATAGGCAATGTCACAATATTATAAAATTGGTTGGCATTAGGAAGGGCATCCAGCTATAAAAACCAAGCCAAAACAGTCTATGGAACCTGGTGAGGGCCCTTTGCCATGCTAGTTCCCGCCAAGTTGTCCAACCATGCCAGCAACAAAAAGCAACGTTAGATGATGATGATGACATTTTAATTCATATTTTTGGTTAATCTTAACAAATTTCTCTACTTTAAAGCAAGATCCATCACATATTAATATTCCTTCTTCAGTTAACTTGCTATCACATATTCACATAACAATCAGTAAATGATTAATTAAAGAACGAAAATAGTTTGTTTCCCTAAGTTGTAAGAGGGATAAAAATATATATTGCAGCACTTTAACTTTTATTTAAACAAAGTATAACATTTTCTTTAATATAGCAATAAACATTTAAACCAAATTCAAAAACCCACATAGGTATCAATAATCTGTCAGCAAAACAAAATTGTTTATAAAAAATATTCTTAATAGTTAAGTTGTATTAAATTGTCAGAACAGAAATAAAGTATTTTTCTTGCTAATTGTTCCCACAACCCATTTTTTTTTTTTTTTTCGTTTTAACAAATAAAATATAGATAAAAAATTAACCCTTTTGTTGCAACCATATTTCTGCTGGAAAACACTGCCTTTGTTTTGATTAATTTTGGAAATAATTTAGTAAACTAATTTTGTCATTATTAAGGTGATCTTTGAAAACATAATTAACATGAAATTTTAATGGAAAATTTAAATTTAGATCGCTTTTAAGCAAGGAGTCTGTATCATAGAACCATGTTAAGCATCGACAACCTTTTCCAAAAACAGGTTGAATGACACTTAACACATCGATAGGTGGACAGCATAACTAAAAAATTCAAGGTAATTTTTTTCATCATGTGTACCGTTACAGGCTACAGTCTGCCCGTACTTTCACTCTCGTCAATCTGTCACTAGTAAGATTTCGTTTGGCAGCCGGCGAAGACATTTAGGGAGTCGGGGTACTTGGCTTGCAATATATGTTATTGTAGTTATCATTAGTAATAATCCTTGAAATGATTTTGTTTTTGGAATTTTTAAATTTTGTTTCTTGATAAAAACAACATAAAAACAAGTATAACACCAAATTCTAAACTTTTAGATGCAATTCTTCCTCCCAAAGAATGCCTAGGGACTCATTAAATGCTAGAATATTGAATATATACACCAGCAAAAAGGAAAAAAAATTACAATGCATTTATAACTACAAGTCAATATAACAATCTTATATTAATTTTTAGATAGAAAAGTTTGACAATGACTTCGAAGTTTCGATTTGCTCATCTTTGTCAGTTTGATGACGTCGAGCAAGCTGAGACTTTTGAGCCACTATTAACCTTTTCCGTTAAACTAAAGCGTTACACCACTCAAAGAAACAAAAAAAAAAATGTGTGTAATAGGTGTAAAACAACTTCCTCTGAACGAATATGAAAAAAAAAATGTGCGCACGCGAAAGGGGAGTGGGGGAGAGGCCTCGGAAAATTCACATCGGGAGTTTCCGAAAGCGTCTGAGGGGCTGACCCGGGCACCAAAACAAAAAAAAATAGTGTAATATGTGTAAAACAACTTACTCTAAACGAATATGACAAAAAAAAACGCGCACTCGCGAAAGGGGAGTGAGGGAGAGGCCTCGGAAAATTCACATCGGGAATTTCCGAAAGCGTCTGAGGGGCTGACCCGGGCACCAAAACAAAAAAAAATAGTGTAATATGTGTAAAACAACTTACTCTAAACGAATATGACAAAAAAAAAACGCGCACTCGCGAAAGGGGAGTGAGGGAGAGGCCTCGGAAAATTCACATCGGGAATTTCCGAAAGCGTCTGAGGGGCTGACCCGGGCACCAAAACAAAAAAAAAAAGTGTAATATGTGTAAAACAACTTGCTCTAAACGAATATGACAAAAAAAAAATGCGCACTCGCGAAAGAGGAAGTTGTTTTACACCTATTACACACATTTTTTTTTTTGTTTCTTTGAGTGGTGTAACGCTTTAGTTTAACCACCTTTTCCATGTAAAATTTAACAAATATAGTCTACTAAAAAAAATGTTGAGCAATCTTTCAGTGTATAAACTTTACATAGAAGCAAACATTCTCCCTCTCTTACACACACGTTTTTGGTGACACAAACAGGAAATTGAGCTAAAAACATGTTCAATCTTTTCTTATCAATCGGCAAAAATTGGAGTGATCTCTGCCGATTAACATGCATATGTAACTACACCTAAACTGGAAGCCAAATATTTTGATTTCACACTCGTGTATGCGTATTATACACACACATAGGGCGACGAGCTGGCAGAATCGTTAGCACGCTGGGCGAAAAGCGTAGCCGTATTTCGTCTGCCGTTACGTTCTGAGTTCAAATGACGCCGTGGTCGACTTTGCCTTTCATCCTTTCGGGGTCGATAAACTAAGTACCAGTTACGCACTGGGGATCGATGTAATCGACATAATCCGTTTGTCTGTCCTTGTTTGTCCCCTCTATGTTTAGCTCCTTGTGGGTAGTAAAGAAATAGGTATTATATACACACACACATATATATATATATATATTACACGCGCACACATCTTTGCCGGCTGCCAAACACGTTGTGAGAAATTGATTCTAAGTGGAGGCCGGAACTCCAAAATCACCAACTTTTCATTCTCATGACACAAAATATATTCCACAATATGGAATTCGTTCGTTAACGACGCAGAACATCACAAGTTTCCTCGGATTCCACTTACCGTCTGATTAAGTTGTTGAAACAGTTATATATAACAACTAACGAATCCGTAGAAATTCCATGATTTATCAATTTTCTTCTTTCTATTTTGATACATAAAATAAATTTACAAGAACTCCATAGCATTGTTTCATTATGTTAGAGATTGCAATTTTGTCTTCGATTTCGTTGCACTTTTAAGGTTGATTTTAAAACGTATAACATTTTAGAAATACAAACGCCATGACCAAACCGAAGAATATGAATAACAGATGACAAATCTACACAGTTTGGTGTCACCGAATCGTAGTTTTGAAGTATTTCATTCACAAGGAACCAACGAGAGAAAACTAATTGAAATCTAGTAGAAATTCACCCATTCCTAACAGTTTGTTTAGATATAAAGCCGACAGCAATCTTAATGAGGTGGACTTTGATATGGAAATGCAGTGGACCTGGGTGGGAGGAAATGTCATGGACACTGATTAATGTTAGTGAACACGAACTATAGAAAACATTTCAATGACGGTGGATTTATTTTTTAGGAAGCCCGTTGGTTCCGTTGGTTCTTAACTGACCTCCCTTATGACAAGTGTGTATATGTGTGTGTAAATACTGGTGTCTTGCTCCTTTAGTCCGCGGTGGTAAGCTTAAAACATTGCGTAAGCCTTAAGATTAATGACACAGGTGAAACAGTGCGTAACAGAGGAAACTAGTGATGGTGATATATATATATATATATATATATAGATTTCGGCTAAACTAGCTAAATTCTGGGGGTGATTTTCACTCGTTGGTTCAATATGAATTTAACTCCTCTAAACTACTGTTATTTTATTGTAGAAATATGAAGTTTATACAACAAAAAATATAATATTTCAGACAGCAGAAATTAATTATTTCATCAACCTCAACACAATGTAAACATTAAATAATATTATTGTAATGAATATTAATCAGCAGAATTAAATGTTTATATAATTAAACATAACAATGAGCCACATTTATGGTACTTGATAAACAAAATCCACACCTTAAATTATTCCTTGTTCAGGTAGAAAACACTGAATTAACGCACCGAAAACATGAAATAAAACAGTATCTTGTACAGATGTGACAAATATTGGAATTATCAGCCTCGGGAAATTGTTTAAATACTGTATTGGAGAAATCCTGTCGGTGTTGTTCCGCTCTTTTCATACAGGTAGGGTTTTCTCGGCTGTCTTTGAAGCTGCCGCATAAAACAGTTTGGAGAAGAATTTCAGTCCAGATTGTCCACCTGGAATGTAACTGACAACGAACCAAACCAGAGTAATGACCTGACCTGTAGCAAAAATCACCGTTAACATGGTATATTTTAACCAGACTGCGAAGTAAAGAGTTCCGAACAATGTTGTGAAGTACATGCATGTGAATGGGAGCCGACCAGCGGAAAATAAGTGGCGAAGATGATTTACGGGTCCCCAAAGGAGTGAGAAGCTCATTAAGAAAAACAGACTCCCGAATGTAAATAACAGGGAGAATTTTCTGGCCCTCAGAACAATCAAAGGAATGTAGAGGAATGAGAGAGAGAAGAAAAGAGTACCCATCAGAAGAAAGGTAACAAAGCCAAGGATCCTCTGTTTTTTGGTGAGTGACGGCAGCAAGGGGTCCGACTGCGCTTTGGTGAACCAACTGTTGGCATCGGTGGCCTCACCGTTACGCTCTCCAGCACCCGATCGACTAAATAAGTATTTGAAGCCATTTTTAAGGGAACTCGATTCACTTGTGTTTACATTTTCTTCGTTTTTATCAAACGAAGAACTCATCATAATACTGCTGGAAGATCGAGACAGATACTCTTTTAAATCCTTGCCGAGGTCTGCCATGTTGTCAAAGTTTCAAGGGAGACAATCACTAACTTCCACTCAACGGTGCTCTATCAACAAAGCATATTTAGACCGCAAGTTTATGGTGTCTGCTATTATATTAATAATAATGAAATTATTGTATACAGTGCTCAGGTGCACCACAACTTGTCAGAAAGTGCATATAAAGTACATGCAGTAATGTAGAAATGTCTGGAAAGCGAACAATGTATGAGTCAGATACATGCTTGTGTGTGTATGGAGGGGAGAAAATCAAGTGTAGCCCTAGGTCAGCTCTGATCCAGCTAACCTTATTATCAAAGACGATTCAGTCGTCACAAGTTCATTTTCTTTTCCTTTGGTATATCGGGATTTATAGTATTCTTTCAAGACAGGTGGCTGTATATATGATTGAAATATAGTCGAGCGATCGCGAAGAGCTTCCTTTGTGGGGGTCAAGTATTTGCTACTTAAATTGTTGTAGATTCCCATAAATGCAAGACATTTTCACACACCTAATAAATATATCTTTTATAAAGAGAATATTATGGAATATTTCTAAACATTTTAAGCAATAAGAGACCAAATAAAACTACACTATTGACAACATAATGTTACCTTTTATTCTTTGATCCTCGGTTAAATGAGCAGAAGCAACGTTGTATGCTTTTCTTTTTACTTTCCAGTTTTCACAACAAAAACTAACAGTGTCTTGATAAAATATCGTCATTGAATAACTTAGTGGGTTTTGTATAATTACAGCTAGTTCTAACCCAACAATAAATCCTCTTTCTGGTTAAATAAATGCTTTGTCAGATCACTTTGCAATCTATTTGGTTATTTGTTCAATTACTCATTCGCCTTCTTTCATCATTGTTACCAGTATAGTCTTTTGTCTTCTTTGTATATGTATCTTCTTATCTGAGTATCTTTCTATTTGTCCATCATACTGTCTTACATCTGTCTGTCGGAATGTCTTTCCACCTGTCTGTATTCATTCATTTCCCTATACCAAAGTTCAAGTAAGGTAATACAAACAACAAGAATAAAACTATACATGTAGATCTCTCTCTCTCTCTCTTTCTTTCAGTCCGTCCGTCCGTCCGTCCATCCGTCCATCCGTCCATCCATCTATCTATCTATCTATCTATCTATCTATCTATCTATCTATCTATCTATCTATCTATCTATCTATCTATCTATCCATCCATCTATCTATCAATGCATGTATCCAGGCTATCTCAACACTACTATAGGCCCTCAAGTGTCACAATACATTGAGTCCCTGACATATACAACTACTACATTGACTAATTAGTGTTGAGCCCCCTAGACATGTAGGGCTCCTGGGAAACTGGCCTGTGTTACCATACCTTAACCATTTTAGCGTTAAACTGGCCATACCTGGCCCACATATTCTATCTGTTTCATGTTCAAACTGGCCTGTCACAGCTATCCAGTTATGTCATTCTAAAAGTATTGAAGCAGATCATTGAAATCTTGAGGCTATGAGGTAATGTATGATTAATTCAAAACAGCATGCTAAAATGTTAAGATATTACTTCCTGAGTCTTTTGTAGCCAGTACTGAGAGATATGCTGTAGATATCTCTTATAGCAGTGGTTCTGAAACTGGGGTCCATGATCCCCTAAGGGACCGTGAAGGGACACTGAAGTATCTTGAAAACTGGTGGCTTGAGACAACTAAGTTTTAAAATTTCTGGACTTTTAATTTTTCACATGCTATCTGTACAACAAGTGTGATTGACTGATGGAAAATATGTGAGTATAATGGTTGATTGTGCATGTTGATAAGCATGTCCAAATGAAACGCGCAACTCACCAGCTTTCGTTTTTGGTTGAAATAATGAACGATAGGAATCTAAGGGATTACAGGACTAGGTATGTGACATTAGCTCAGGTTAAAGTGTTCAAGAAGCTGTGAGCAGTTATCCTTCATCTATAGACAGAATGTTTCTCAATAGGCAGAATGATTACAATGTACATATATCTATGATATCTGTAAGTATGAATGATATCTATACATGCAAGCATGGCTGTGGTTAAGAAATTAGCCTTGAAACAATGTCATGTCGGCTTCAGTTCCACTCCACAGCACTTTGGGCAAATACCTTCAACTATTGCCCTAATCTGACCAGTACCCTGTGAGTGAATTTAGTAGGTGGAAACTGTGCAGAAGACTATCATGTATATGTGTGCATGCACACACACACATGTGCATAAGTGTGTGTGTGTGTGCATGCTTCTGTGTGTTTTTTATTGCTTTCTCTCCATAATGTTTTGCCCCTGTAACTAAGCAAGCAGTTCAACAAAACAGAGGTCAGAAGAATAAATACCAGACATTAAAATTACATGTCAGAGTTGACTTGATCAACTAAATCATTTATAGTGGTGCTCCAGTTTGGCCACAGTAAAATGACTGAAACCAGTAAAGTAATATATCTATAAGACACTGGTTCTCAAACTTTTCAAAAAATTTTACATGCCAGTCCCCTAAAGGTTCTTTCGTTGATTCGCAGTCCCCTATTAAATGTAAGATAATTAACACGGAAAAAATGACATACATTTGTGTAACATAATTTCTGGACTTTGAACCACACTGCCCAAAGACCCACAATCCCAAAAACCACAACTTAATCCACGCAATACTGCATTGTGATACAATAAATACAAATGAAAATATGGGAAATCAGTTGATCAATTGGATACAAAACAAATGAGAAACGAAAACAGTTCGAAATTATCTCCAGCATTCAGTATTAACAACTGCATAAGACCTATTTATACCCATTTGGTAGAAAGAAACCACGGGTCATACATCGAAAACTACTGTATACATAGGTACATAACCGTGGTTCTTGAGCTTTTGGCATCGCCTTCCCCTTTCACCATATTTGGGATGCTATTCCTCCCCCATTATCAGGTCATTCCTCATATTGATTGTCCAAAAGGAGTATTTCAACCAATTTAGCTATTTTCAGCAGAAGAATTTTAATAGCAACCTAAAATGTACAGAAATTTCTGCCAATTGGACCACTAGGATGCACGGAAAACCACAATTTTAGTAGAAACACCATCTTCTCCTCCTCCCCTGAAGGTTTGCCGTCCATTTTACTGAATTTATATGAGAAATTATTTATTCACAAATGCAGACCATCTGTCATTTTATTTACAGCAAAGTAACCAGCTCTTCTGAGTTCGGCTCTGTTCTGGAGAAAGCAACCATCATTTCTGAAGTGACATCCAGTTGATTTTGTGACTTAGTTTTGATGGCAAAGAAAGTGGAAAACGTGGTCTCACACTCATAGGTAGTTGGAAATGGCATCAATAGTTTAAGAGAGATCTTCACAACATCAAGATATGACTGTGCCATTTCAATCCAAAAGTTAGAACAGCTCATTTCACAGAAAAAACATTTTGCACCTCGATCATTGGCCAAATCAATGAACTGTTCTTGAATTAAATTGTCTTCTGTTGGTAAATTGCTAACATCGAATACAAAGGGGTTCCTGATAAAGCAGAAGTATTTGAAACAAAGGCAATGTATTTCAACAGAAACATAGGGAAACAAAAAGGAGTGGGGGACTAATTAATTTTTTTATGTTTGAAAATTTGGGGGAAAAGTGCATTTTCTACACAAATGATATGGTATAGGAAAACATTTATTTTGGTACTCTATTGTTTCTTCACCATGTTCTTAAAAATGGTTACAAATTTTGGCACAAGACCAGCAATTTGGGGAGAGGGAAATAGTCAATTACACTGACCCCAGTACTTAACCGGTACTTATTTTATCAGCCCTGAAAGGATGAAAGACAAAGTGGACCTTGGTGGAATTTGCACTCAGAATGTAAATATGGACAAAATACCACTAAGCATTTTTTTTCCCAGAGTGCTAACGATTCTGCTAGCTCACTGCCTTATATGTTCTTAACGATAAAAGGAAATAATGAGGGACTCTCTGTGCAGTCGCTCAAATTAATAGAATTAGCAGTGAAATCTCCTTCAGTATCACACCTTCCTGCCTTAGAGACAGAAAGAACACATGAGATAATAATGTACAAAAAGACAGATTGTTTACTTCAGGAATGTTTTTGAATCTTTGATCATAAGTCTACTTTAAGAAATGTTGATCTGATGAGTGGAGAAGGTAAAGATGATCAGCAAGTAAATGTATCATCAGTAATACTACTTGTTTCACTGACAAGAACATGGAAACAGGAGAAAAAACTCCAGTCTTAGTTACCAACAGAAATAAGGTGTAAAAAGTGCTTGGAACTAACAGTGGGAGACTAAGGAGAAACAGGAGTTACACTGAAACACTAGTATGCAACCCTTACATTTAAATCCATTGAAGACAAAGTTTTTAATCCAGCACAACAAGCTTACAAGACAAGTGGCTATTTTCAGTGGTAACCTGTACTTCCCCATGATATGGTTAGAAAGTCAGTTATATAGACAGCTAGTTTGTGTGTATGTGTGTGAATATATATGTGTGTGTGTGTGGTGTGTGTGTGTGTGTGTATGTGTGTATATATATATATATATACACACACACACACATATGCATATGGACGAGGACAGCTGCATAAAGAAGTGCCAATCCTGCATATGGGTAGGGATAGCAGTGCAAAGAAGTGTCAGTTCCTAACTGTGGAGGGAACCAGTGGAAGAGGTAGACTCAAGAAGACACAGGATGAGGTGGTAAAGTATGATCTTCAGATGTTGGGCCACACAGAGGTGATGACAAATGATTGAGATTTTTGGTGGTTTGCTGTGCTTGAGAAGACTCTTCATGCCAAATGAAATCGTAGTCATGGACAGTGCCAGTGACGCGTAAAAGGGTTAAGGCATGGTAACACAGGCCAGTTTCCCAGGAGCCCTACATGTCTGGGGGCTCAATACTAATTAGTCTATGTAGTAGTTGTGTATGTCAGAGACTCAATGTATTGAGATGCTTGAGGGCCTATAGTAGTGTGATGGTAATAATAATGTACAAAGGCAACCATGACAGTGACACATAAAAGGCATCCGTGATGGCAACACATAGAAGGCACCCACTACACTCTTGGAATGGTTGGCATTAGGAAGGATATCCAACCGTAGAAACCAAGCCAAAATCTGACTGGAGTCTCTGATACAGCTCTCTGGTTTACAAGTTCCATTCGGATCATCTAACCCATGCCAGCATAGAAAATGGACACTAAATGATGATGATATATATATGTTTATGTGTGTGTGTGTATGTATGTGATTACTTACAGATAATTAAATAGACATACACTTATCCAGACATACTTATATAGATAAACAGTTATATAGACAGGCTGTTAAATATGCAGACTGTTATATAGATAGATAGTTAGTTATCAAGACATACAGTTATATAGACAGAGAGATAGTTGTGCAAACATGAGTTAGTTATATTGACTGAGATAGTTAATTATACGCAATTACAGCCAGAAAGTATTGCTTGACTGATCAGGCTTGACTTGGGGCTAAACAACAACAAAATCTGGTTTCATCAAGAAATTAGAACTGTTTGCAAGCATAATTCAAAATAATTCAAAACATTTAAATTTAAAGAACCGTTGAAAAAATTATCTGCTCGTATGAACCTATGGCAAACCAGTTGGAAATCTGCAACTGACGATGCTATTGTTCACAACTACATAGCATTAGAAAAATGATTTAAAAAATGATAAAAAAATTGTTATATTTATTTGTTTATTCAGGATGTAAATAATTACCAAGGGAAATAACTACAGTTGTATGTGCAAGGTTTGCCCTAGTAACAGGCTGACTGTTGCTTAACAACTCGCACCTGTACATGTTTATGTATATATGTGTGTCTGTGTGTTGAGACTTCTTTCGGTACAGCCTTATCATTTGGGACTTCGGAAGTAACTTGGTTGGTGAGTTCTTGTCAAAGTAAGTGCCTTAAATCATCTTAATTAATATTTCATTAATTATGTAATATATCGAAACAAGATAAGGCCTTAGATAATTTTAGCGAGCACTCTCACTATAATATCAGTTGAGAGCTTTGCAACGTACTCGTATTAACGCTTGCATGCACTTAAAGAGATACCCGTTCACACACGTGTAAGGGTATCTTTATCTCCATTTCCTGCTACTCGTGTGTAAAATATACAAACTTATTTGTAGACTTTTTTCTTCTAACATATATGTAACTGTACGCTCGAATATCTACAAATTTCGCAACTGTCGCCCAACACCCACGCTCGCATGGATGGTGCACACTTCTGAAGTTATGGTATATATATATATTAATAAATAAAATAAAATATATGCATATATATATATATAATCTGTTCCCGTAGTTGCACTGACGCTATTTCGATTGTGGGACATAATGCGTGTGTTGTTATTTGACTGCTAAATTGTCAAACTGGTCGCCGTTCCGTAATCCTTATTACTACGATACTGCCTCCACCTTCACTATGAAAGTTCTACTGTTCTATTCCAGCTTAACTAAACTTCACCACCAGATCGTTGTGTCTGTAATGGCATCTCTGTGTTTCTCCCTTTTACCAATTTCTATAGTAATCTGTAGAATTCTAGAAGACTAGAGATAAGTCAGAGTACATCGGCAAGAATCAGCATCGTATCAGATTCGAGGCAACCTAACTAATATATCCACACCCTCTTCTCTACAAATGAATTCAATTGTTTATGAGAAGGATATTTCTGACTTGGCAATCTTCAAAAACAGTTTCTTTGACTCGTTTTTTGACAAACCGTTCTGTTCTCAAGACAGTGCTAATGTATCCTTATATCCTGTACCTTTTTATTCCTTTTCGAAATTAAACATGACAAATGCAAATATGAACTTTTTTCTTTTATTTACTGAAAAATGAAATGAAATTAGATACTCTGTATATACTAAACAATGTGTAATTATCGTTTATTTACAGAATGGATATCGTATGTATGTATATACATACACGCATACATGTGTGTATGTATGCACAAATATGTATACGTAAGTGTGTGTGTGTGTGTGTGTATATATATACATATATATAAGCGCAGGAGTGGCTGTGTGGTAAGTAGCTTGCTTACCAACCACATGGTTCCGAGTTCAGTCCCACTGTGTGGCACCTTGGGCAAGTGTCTTCTGTTATAGCCTCAGGCTGACCAAAGCTTTGTGATTGAATTTGGTAGGTGGAAGTTATCATATGTGTAAGTGCTTGTGCCTCCTAACACACACACACAAAATAGGTGGGAAGATATATACACACATACACATATTTTTTGCTATTACCATCAGGTTCTGCAAATGCATTGAAGCTTCTTTGCTTGATTGACTGGTTATTGTTGTTATTAAATCCCAGCTCAGTTCTGTTTGCGCGAATTGTGATAAAAAATTTCCACTTATAACCATTTTGTATTTTTATGCAAGTATAATGTAACCCAGTTTACATTATCCAATGTGCCCTTCCTTCTTCTCTTTTTTAAGACCATAGTGTGCAATTTCACTGAGGTATAGCTTCTCTTTCTTGCAGGTTGATAAGTCCTTCCTTCCTTTTTTTTTCTTTTTTTTTAAGGATCATATTCTACAATTTCAAGGAGTTATAGCTTCTCTTTCCCACAAGTTGTCTACATCATTGGCAATGTTGTACATTTTCTGAAACGTTTGCTAAAATTTATTACTATTTCTTAATTTGCAGTGAATTAAATAAAGAGATTGACTATTTCCCATATTGCAATCTTTGATCAGAAGGTAATGGCTGAGATGGTGGTTTGATCTTCGATTGCTGTTGGTGTTTTGCATCCTCAAGAAATGTCGACATCCAAACGCAGTACAACAACTTCTGAAAGGTTTGTACTTGTTTACAGTTGGATAGCCACTTATTAATTCTTTGTACATGCCTATATTATTCATGATATAAATCTACTGTTATTATCAGAAATGTATAACTCTGTGTACATCCATTTTTTAACAGAAATATTCATTATATATATATATATATATATATATATATATATATATATATATATACAAAATAAGAAAATGGAGAAATACATCGAAATCAAATATATTTCTCCATTTTCTTATTTTGTATTATGAATTTGTGGTAAAACATTTTACCTTTGCCCATATAATACAATAAATGAATTAATTGTATCGCAATTCTTAACATTTATGTATTAACTTTGTTGGGTACCCCACTAGCAGTATATTGGATATATTGTATCCCATGGTGGGTTGCATTTACAACCCCTATCTCAATTTATATATATATATATATATCACAGAAACAAGTGAAAGATATAAAAATATATATGTCTCATCAGCATCATAATGTCCACCTTTCCCTGGTTTGTGAGTATCAGGTGGAGTTAATTGAGATAGGTTTTCTGTGTTCAGATGCCCTACATGACAGCAACCCTAACTTGATTCCATCAAGTTAACATTTTGTCATAGCCTGAAATGTTTCCGCATACACAAGCACACATACATGTGTGAGTGTGTATGGCAGCTGATGATAGGTATACACACTTGTTGTGCTTGATTGTGAATTTCTTATTTCTTAATCTCATTATTCTGAGTTGTCCCTTTTAATAAATTGAAAAGTGCTTGTGGATAAATTGTTAGGATCACTTATGCTGGTATTGTTTGGTTGTCTTCATAGGCAATTTAATTAGGCTTAGATAATGCTTAAATATTGGTGTCTAGCTTTGTGAGGTTCTGTAGCATAAATTACATACATATATATATATATATATATATATATTATATATATATATATATATATATGTGTGTGTGTGTATATATATATATATATATACACATACATATATACACACACACACATCAGCAAAACGCAATGGACGGTACTGAGTTGTCAAACATTTAAACCAAATTTTCTCAAAACAACTTGTCCGACTGTCCCATAGGCCTCCCCTTTGAGAAACACTGACTTAACCTAAATTTGAGACACCAGCAAAAGAAGAAATAAAGATAGGCTTTTTTCTATTCCAAACAAAAACGATTTTGTTCACACAAATATGCAACCGAAGAGTTTAAAGTACCAGTAATGGATAAGGCTGTTCACTGGGAGAACACAAACATGGTTTAAACAGTAAGCTTGTCAGGAAAGAAACGTGCCTTTAAGCAGTACAAAAACAAAAAAAAAGGAAGGTGCAGTTATGTACAGGTTGACAGAAGAAAAGCAGGTCAAAAACGGCTTTATCGATTGCATTCTCACCTGGAATCAATTTTTGTAATCTTTTCAAGGCTCTGATACCATCGGTATCTACATATCAAATTTGAGCGCAATCAGATGGAGGATGCCCAAGATCCTAGAAGACACACACACAGATGGATTTTATTTAATAGATATATACTTCGTTTTGGGATTTGGTTTGCAAGATTTTTTTATGTGAGTTCGTGTGTTGAAGCATATTTTGTTGTGTCTGGGGAGAGTCATTCTCTTTCACTGCCTTAATATTTAACACACTACACTCACCAGTAAAGTTTCCACTCATTTACTTATTTATCTTTTTTTTACTAAAATTTTTGTTACATCTTGCAACCTTTTTAATAGTTGTTGACTCTTGAAATGACTTTTGAAAAGGTTGCAAGACACAATGAAAATTTTTGGAAAAATAAATAAGTAAATGAGTGGAAACTTTACCAGTGAGTGTGTTAAATAATAAAGCACTAAAAGAGAAAGACTCTCCCCAGACACAACTATATATATATATATATATATATATATTAATAGTTATCGCCATACTAATATGGTAGTCTATAAATATAAGACTAAAGCTGTCGCTGATTAGCTCCAAGAGGCCATCGCCTCTAGCTAGCTATTTGACACACGAACCTGCGTCCATTACAAACCTTCGAACAGGGGAGGTCAGCCACTTCACCTTGCTAGTCAGACATCTGCAGACATGTTTCAGGGTTGTTGCCCTTTATCAATGCAGCGTAGTCAGACCTGCAGGTGTCGCTACTGACCGTCTGTTCGAAGATTTTATTTACCTAGTTACAGTGGAATACATCCACTTGTTTTCAATAATAGAAATATTAAAATTACTAAGTCTCTCTAAAGGAGATTATGGCAGCGTTACTGGATATTAATAGTTTTATATATATATATATATATATATATATATGGTGTAATTTCACGCCAACTCATCTGCTTATTAATGTGACTTTAATAACAAAAACCTGAGCCATCACTTTTTTTCTCTTTAATTTCAGTGATTTGCAGGTGTTGAAAACCTTGTTTGATGTTGTTAATGCATCCGAGATAAACTTACAGGTAAGAATTTATTACTGAAGTAAACAGTGGCCATGTGGTAAGAAGCCTACTTCTCAACCACATGATTCCAGGTTCAGTCCCACTGCGTGGCACCATGGGCAAATGTCCTCTGCTATAGCCTTGGGCTGACCAAAGCCTTCTGAGTGGATTTGGCAGACGGAAACTGAAAGAAGCTTGTCATATATATAGATACATATGTAGATATCAACGTTTGTGTGTTTGTCACCCCATCATCACTTGACAACCAGTGTTGGTGTGTTTACATCCTTGTAACTTAGCAGTTCGGCAAACAGACTAATACCATGAGCAGTCTTACCTATGTTAGCATGGAAAAGTGGATGTCAAATGGTATAAGGGTCCTTGTTTGTCCCCTCTGTGTTTAGCCCCTTGTGGGTAGTAAAGAAATACATATGTTAAAAAAAAAAAAAAAAAAAAAAGGCGGCGAGCTGGCAGAACCGTTAGCACACCGGGCGAAATGCTTAGCAGTATTTCGTCTGCGTTACGTTGAGTTCAAATTCCGCCGAGGTCGACTTTTCCTTTCATCCTTTCGGGGTCGATGAATTAAGTACCAGTTATGCACTGGGGTCGATGTAATCGACTTAATACCTATGTCTGTCCTTGTTTGTCCCCTCTGTGTTTAGCCCCTTGTGGGTAGTAAAGAAATAGGTATAAGGGTGCTTGAGCCATTGGCGGTGGCAGCGGTCTTCTTCTTCTTCTTCTTTATCACCATCATTATTATCCTGTTGAAATACATGAATTCATGTGTTTGTTTCTTCTGTCATTCTTTTGTTCACCATTACAGGATTTCAATGAAGAGGTAAACACAAAAGAAATCATTGAAAGTCACACCACTTCCAGACATTTTTCTTTGGAAGCACAAGCATTAGAACAGTTTAGGTATTTTGCTTGTTATTTCTGAAATATTTTCTTTATACTTATTTAAAGTCTTTAATTCATCATTATGTTATATACATTCTCTTTCAGTGCCTTATTATTTAACATCCTCACCAGTAAAGTTTCCACTCATTTACTTATTTATCTTTTTTTTACCTAAAATTTTTGTTACAAAATATATATATTTTGGTACAAATGTTGTATATCTATAACATTTGTACAAAAATATTTGTTCATTGTGCAAAAAAAAAAAATCAGAGCTTGAAATAAATGTATGACCCAAGCATTTCTTGTCAAATTTATGCTTCAAAATCTAAGGTTTATAAACCAGCCAAGAATTTGCTATATTATATTTCTTTTGTTGGGGAAAATGTCTGTATTTTTAACATTTTGGGGCTACAAAAACCATTTAAAAGAGAGTTTTGGCTAAGCCTTTACAATCTGATGTAACTGTTCAGAGAAAAATTTATTCAAAAGGGCCATCTGCGTGGAAAGTAGTAGTTAACTTAATGATAATATATGTGACATAGAAAGTATTAAATAGCTAACTACAGGCACATCTATTATTTTTCAGAATCTTTGGTTCCAAAGCTTTTCTAGATAACTGATTTTTAGAACCAGAAGCAGTTACCTGTAATTCAAACAAATATTAAATTTACTTAAATAATTAAATGAAATATTGGTACCAGTATATTAGTATAAACAATACAAGTTTATTAATACTGTACTGTGCAAGGTACTAGTCTGCACAAGGTACCAATAAATTAGTCTAGCTGCTGCAGTAATTTGAAGTTCCTGCTTGTAAATAAGTGCAGATTATAAAAGATCCTGGCCAATCAGTGTTTAGGAAGTTGGTTTGATACCTGTGATGAAAAAAAATATAGCAGTCAATTATTAATATTATTTTTGTTTTTTCAGCAAGTTTGAGAGAAAATTTCTGAGGTATTTGATCTTATTATGACCACATCTGCAGATCTTGTACATTTACTTAGTGATTCTTCCATCACTCCTTCAGCAGGAACGGTGAAAGCTGTGCTTCTCTGATGAGATCACAATAAGATTAGAATATGTCAAGAGCAGTCTCCCTTTACTTGCTGAAAAATTGTAACTGATATTTATCATTGACTGGTATTATTTATTTATTCCTCACTTCTTAATTATTTTGAATTTGCTTTTAATTGCTCCCTGCATTAAATATACTAACTATCCTAACCATTGCTTATTTGTGTTTGCCTATTTAACTGACCCATGGCTATAGATTATCTTATGAAACATTACAGATAAGTTACTAATTTGATGGTGAATATGATGGTGGGAAGTTGATGCCGTAATGAGGGTCATAACAATAAATGCTTACAACTTGTGTTTTTTTTATTTTCACTTCAATCAATACAATGCTCAGTTCATAGCCATTTGAATTTCACTGGTCTTTCTTTCAGCCGTAGATACAAGAATTGTAGGAACTTCAGCCATCTTTCTAAATATATCGACACAATATTTTCATGTCTTGTGAAGAACCGTTTATGCAGTTGGTAAGAAATGCTTTGTTTTTATTCTATTCTATTTTTATATATTACTCTTATGTTGCTAGTGTTGACGATGGTGTTGTTGTTGTAATCTTGGGTAGTAAGTACTCTTAATCCATCATCTAGTTTAATACCACTACAAGGTCCCCAGGTGCCTTTAGCATGATTTAATCTGTTGTAAGAACTAGGGACAGATTTCCACTCTAAAGATAAACCTATTTCTTGATGCTCTGCTTTCCATTCCCTACAACTCTAAAGATAAACCTATTTCTTGATGCTCTGCTTTCCATTCCCTACAGCAGCAACCAGCAAGTTGTACTTTCTCCTTCCCCCTTTTTTTTTTCACCTCTCACCAGTCTTAGAGTCCCTTAAAATAGACATGAGTGTTGCTTTTCCTTCCCTGACTAAGCCACAAAAATTAAATACATAAGTGTTTATGTGATTACCCCTTTAGCATTTAAACTGATGATATCCAGCACAAATGTTCTTCCTGTTTTAGATTCAAACAGGCCAGATCCAGACTCTCACACCTACCCTACAATGTCCTTCTAAAAATGAACAATCACATCATCAAAATCCCTAAGCTACAAGATAATCCATGATTAATTCAAAACCATAAATAAAGCTTTATATTTGACAGAGTAATCTGAATGCTAAAGGGTTAAGGTGTTCATTTTGCAATCACTTGACTCTGGGTTTGATTTCTCCACCTTCCTCCTTGCCCAAGTGTCTTCTACCATAGCTTTGATTGATTTGTCAGTTATTTTCATTCTTTTAGCCTTCACCCACTCACTTCAATTACAAGTACTGACTCACCTTACTTCATTATTTCTTCTCCTATTCTTTATCTATTTCCCTCTTATTTTCTTTTCCTCTCAGTCATAATCTGTCTCCACCTCTTTTTTTTCACATACATTTTGATATCATACATGAATTTCTTTCTCTCTCTCTGTGCTACTTCATCCCATTTACGTCTTTGGTTCTTCCTCTCTGTTTCTAAAGCTGTGAAATCTTTCATGTATTAATTTCAGCTCTTCTTTATTAACAACTGCATTGCTTCTTTCCAGTTAAGCTGACATCTGACTCTTCAAAGAATACTAATGTAACTAGTTGTGCCTTCTCTTGAATACAAGTGTAACTAGTTGTGACTTCTCTTGAAAATGGACAAAATTTGGCATCATGGTGTTATCAGGCGGCTGCAGAAAAAGGCTTCAGCCCCCAAGGACATTCATGTTTACATGGTTGCTACATTAGGGGATGATGCACCAGGTTTATCAACAGTGCAAAAATGAGAAGCTGAACTTAGGAGGGAAACAGAGTCTTGAAGATGACCCTAGGTCTGGATGTCCTGCATCTACCACTACCAAGGGAAACATTTATCATGTTCACCACATGCTGGTGGATGACAGGTGATTGACTATAAATCAAATACCCAATGCTATTAGCATATCTTGTGAGGGAGTTGAGAATATTCTGCACAATGAACTTGGCATGATGAGCATTTCTGGTTGGTGGATGCCACATCTCTTAATAGCTGATCAAAAGCACAGCAGGCTGATCACATGATGAGAAAATCTAACTCTGTTTGAAGCAGATTCAGCTGGTTTCCTCGAAGGTTTCCTAAGCCCAGATGGGTGTTAGGTTCATTACTTTGAGCCAGAGGCAAACAGACAATCCATGCAGTGAAAACACCCCTCTTCATCTCCAAAGAAGGCCAAAGTCATTTCATTTGCAAGGAAGATGATGGCCTCAGTTTTTTGGGATGTGAAAGGCATTGTGTTTATTGACCATCTTCAAAAGGGCCACACCATCAATGGAGAGTATCATGCCAACTTGCTGAGACAGTTACGAAAAGCTATCAAGAACAAAAGAACCAGGAAAACTGATGAAAGGGGTCTTGTTTCATGAGGACAATGCTCCAGCACACAAGTTACAGGTTTCAATGGCTGCTGTGCATGACTGTGGCTTTGAATTGGTTGATCACTCTCTCTATTCTTTTGATTTGGCCCCATCTGACTATTATATGTCCCCTAACATGAAAAAGCAGTTGGCTGGGAACTAATATCACAGCGATGATGATGTCATATCTGCTGTTGACTAACAAGATGAAAGCTTCTTCACCAATGGTATCCAAGCACTTCAATACTAATGGAAGAAGAGTGTGGACTGCTAGGGGAAAAGTAAACCTCATTTAGTAACATTCCAAGCAAATATCTTGGTCAGCCTATGGACTTTTCAGTTACCCTCATATACGTGCATGTGTATGTATATATACACACACACACACATATATATACATGTATGTATACACATGTATATATACACAATCTATACATACACACACACATACATATATACACACACACATACATACATACACACACATGCATAAACACACACACACACACACACACACACACACACATACACACAGAGGCAAGAGATTTCTGTCTCTCTTAGATACACAGACGCTCAATTAAATTATCACATAGCTACTGCCCCCAATGTAAAGAACATCACTACCTTCAAACAACATCAAGAACCCACTCCAAGTTGTAGCTCTCAGGAGTCTGGAGCTTGCTCACTTGATTGGACATGCATGATATAGTGGTACATGAAGCAAAAGTTACAGCAACACTACATGTAAACCTAACTGTAAAGAAGAATTACAATGGGTTATGCAAAGACGATTTGAAAAGTTGCTATGGTAACCATCTGTCTTCTTTCCAGCACATTGACAAAAGTAAAGCCTCTATTTTGGCCAGCCATGTATGGGGCTTTAGGACCAACTTCATGCCACATACAATCAAGTGGAAAATCTTAGAAAAATCCATACCATGTGTTAATGAGTCTAAGAAATGTAAGTTATGTGTAACTGAAAGATCACATATCCTTTTTAGATCTAAGAATTCCACTGCTGAATTCAGCAAATTTTCATCAGAATTTTCAGCAAATGTAAACATATGGAGGACATCACCCACTCTCCAGTGTGAGCAGCTGTATTGCAGACTTTAGACCCCTTCTGTTGACACAACAGCAACTAGCCTGTTTATGGCTTTACAGACGAAAGGGACATAACTCTAATTTTCCCCTTTTTTTTCCTTTTCATGTTTTTTTCTCACCTTTCCACATTTTGCATTCACCTTCCTCTTTTTTTTTTCGTTGTTTCTCTTGTTTTATTGTCCTGATTTGTGACTTGTATAGGCCATGTGCTCAGAGCCTGAAGATTTCTTGGAGACACTAGGTGTGTTGTAAAAACCTTCTTAGATCACGTTTCTAATGTATGAAAGTGCTAGTAGCTCATAACTATATACTGTGTCCTTTAAATTAAATATGTATTCATATAGTAATGACTTTTTGCCAACATAATGTGGCAGTCCCAGGATGGGACGAATGTTACTGTTATTTAGCCCCAGGAAACATCGTTCCCAGCTGGCTACACGACACAAAATTTTCTGTGTCCTTATATTTTCGAACAGAGGAGATCAATAGCTCCACCCAGCACAGTAACATTCGTCCCATCCTGGGACTTCCACATTATGTTGGCAAAAAGTCATTACCTTATGGTTCTATTACTGTATCTCTCTCTTTGAGAGATTTATAAATAATAAAATTTCTATCTTGTATAGTGCTGCCGCATGGCTGAAATGAGTAAAAGAGTAATATAGTGCTTTACTTCCTCTGTTTTGTCCAGGAAATGGAAGCAACTTATTCCTCCAGACAACCTTCTGCGTCTGTTAGTTTCATTACGTATTATAATGAGGGACAAAACCTACCGAACTCTGTTTTTTGACTTAAATGGAATCAAAAGTTCAGCTGAGGTAGGAAAGACTGCTTTTTCATTTCTTTTCTTTTACATTTTTACTTTTTTAATGTTAAAGTAGTTGTATGCTATCAACTTAATGTGACAGTCACATGAAGAGAATAATATTACTGTTATTTAGCCCTAGGAAGTAGCAACGCTTCCTAGGGCTAAATAGCAGTAGTATTATTCCCTTCATGGGACTGTCACATTAAGTTGACAGCATACAACTACTTTATTATATCACTACTGCATAGATCTCTCTGAGAAATTTAGAAATATATTACTTCTATTTTTTAATGTTGTTTTTAAACTAAAACATGATGGTGAATTAATGCAATTGTTAGAACATCATATTAAAGCACCTTGTGGTATATGTTCTAACTCTAGTCTTTAAGTTCAGATCCTCCCTTTCATCATTTTTAGGTTAAATGAAGTACCAGCTAAGGATGAAAGATTGACAGAATTGTTGGAGGGTCCAACGAGATACCCTGTAGTATTTGTTCTGATGGTAACACTTCTGCTAAAGCTGATTCCATGCTGTATTGGACCCCTTTTTTCTTTTTAGTAAGGAGGGGATCAACATTGGTAACATAGAGTGGATAAAGTTGCATACAAGGGCAACTACTGGCCGGTTTCCCGGTTTCCTTGGCATATAGGTTCCCCACCTGGACGGGACGCCAGTCCATCACAGGTGAGATGCAAGATGCAGGAGGAAAGAGTAAGAGAAAGTTGCGGTGAAAGAGTCAGCAGAAGTTTGCCATTACCTTCTGCCGGAGCCGCATGGAGCTTAGGTGTTTCACTCATAAACACACACATCACCCGGTCTGGGATTCGAACCCGCGATCCCTCGACTGCGAGTCCACTGCTCTAACCACTAGGCCATGTGCCTCCACACAAGGTGCAGTGTGGTATGTAGAGTACTGTATGTAGTTTAGTAAGTTGTATAAGGCCCAGTTAGATGTATTGTGCAATATCCAGGTCATAATGTGACCTCGTGTGTACCGTTGGCGATTTTTTTCCTCTGTCTTCCCCTCTCCTATGTTTCCGACGAAGAGCTCTGCTCGAAACGTTAAACCCTCCTTCTTCCCTTCTTTCCTGAGCGTCCAATAATACTATATTTGTTCCATGTCTTCGCGTTGTTGTGTTTTTTTTTGTGTTTTCTTGTTTGGATTAACTTCATATTTTATAAGGTGTAGTGTGTGGTACCACAGTCTACCATGTTTTATAAAGTGCAATATGATATTGTGACCATGTTGTATCTAAAATGCATTTTCGATTTACTGAACTTTGTACCTGGAATTTAATGAAGTTAGAAATATTTTGTTTAATTTCTGTCTTATTTTTTCACTATTATTTTCTATTTTTCTTATTTTCTTTCTTCTTCAGATTCTGAAAGAAAATGTGAATCGCTATCTGCAATATGGAGAAACTCCTTATGTTCGAGAAATCTTAAAAGAAGTTACTAGTGAGCTATCAATCAAGTCAATATTTCATTCATCCTTTGTAGTGGTGGTGATGGTGTTGGTGGCAGTGGTAGGTGGGAATGGTTGAGATGACAGAACACTGAATTGGAAATGTCTCATGTTCTGTTATCTAATAGGCACAGGCATGGCTGTGTGGTAGGAAATTAGCTTCCCAACCACATGGCTCCAGGTTCAGTCCCACTGCATGGCACCTTGGGCAATTTTCTTCTACTGTAGCCTTGGACTGACAAAAACCTTGTGAGCGGATTTGATAGATGGAAACTAAAAGAAGCCTGTCATTTGTATGTGTGTCTTGATGTCTGTGTTTGTCCTCCACTGCTGCTTGACAAACAAACCAGTGATGGTTTGTTTGCATCCCTGTAACTTAGTGGTTTGGCTAAAGAGACCAATAGAACAAGTACTTGGGTTGATTCATTTGACTAAAAATTGCTCAAAGCAGTGCTCCAGCATGGCTACAGTTTAATGATTGACACAAGTTATAGATAAAAGGTAATATTTCAGTGCCTTTAATTTAGAAATAAAGGTCCTTAGATCACACCAAGTCTGGTACTATGCAGTTCCAACATGACTTCAGTTTAATGAATGAAATTAGTAAAAGAAGAAAGATTATCCCAAAAGGAGACACCTGTTGATTGAAATAAATAATAATTTCTAATGTTGTTATGAGGTCACACAATATGAGATGATGGGTTTTAGGCTCTTCAGCCGACCCTTGTATTTTGGTATTTTGTTGATTCCAGAAGGATAGTAAGTGGAATTAACATGTATAGGATTTGAACTCAGAACATAAAGGGTGTATTTAACTGCACAAGGTACTTTGTCCAACACTCTAAGGAATCTGTCAGTCCACTCACTGCCTTGTAGATCATCCTTATTATCATCATTTTAATATTTGGTTTTCCATGCTTGCATGGGTCATGGGTCAGACAGAATTAATTGAGGTAGTTGTTTTATGGCCAAATGCTCTTCCTATCACCAACCCTTATTTGTTCCCAAGCAAGGTAATACCTCCCATGACTAGACATATTTTTCATGGAATACTGGAAGCAAAGAATATTGGTTATCTTCTGACAGTGATGCTTGTTTAGATCCATCATGTGATGTCAAGGCAAGCACTCTTACACACACACACACACACACATGCATATATATACATGCATACATACATATATGCCATATATATAAAGCACCATTTGAGTATAGCCATTGCCAGAGCTGCCTGACTGGCCCTCGTGCCAGTGGCACGTAAAAGCACCCACTACACTCTCGGAGTGGTTGGTATTAGGAAGGGCATCAAGCTGTAGAAACTCTGCCAGATCAGATTGGAGTCTGGTGCAGCCATCTGGTTCGCCACACCTCAGTCAAATCGTCCAACTCATGGTAGCATGGAAAGCAGACATTAAACGATGATGATATATATATATATATATGATGATGTGTGTGTAAACCATGAAAGTACAGAGAAGTAAACAAACAGATGTCAAATGGTTGAATGACCAAATCCAAGCTTCTCTGCTAGTTTCTCAACAGTTATGATAGGATTTTGTTCCACCAGAGTTTGCAGGATGTCCTCGTTGAGCTCTACAGATCTTCTAGGATGAGACTTGTTTTCTATTCTGTAGTTTCCGGTTTGGAATTTCTGGAACCACCGTTGACACTGGCTTACACTTATTGTCTGATCCCCATATACTGCATTAATATTCCTCACACTTTCCAATGCATTGTTGCCTTCATTGTACTCACAAAACAAAATATGCTCCTTTGTCACTTCCATCATAGCTTTAAGAAAAAAATGCATTATTTATGGGATGACCAATATATTGTGCTGGATGGTTTTGGTGCATTACTTTTGGCCCACTCTGTGTATTATTGTTTTGTTTTTTTTTGTGTATATACACTCTGCATATATTCTTTATGTATTGCTAGCTCTTTATGTGATACACTCTATTTAATGAAAGCTTGTAATGTAATAAACTCTATTACTATTAGTCATTTATGTAATTCTTTACTATGTTTGGAGTTAATTATCTACATAATATAACTCTGTTCTTTTAGTTTCATATGTAGCATTTCTCCTTTATCTAATACATACCAAATAACATTTGTCCTTTGTGTCAAATAACCATCATCATCATCACCATTTAACATTCTGTTTTCCATGTTTATCATGGATTGGATGATTTGACAGGAGCTGGCAAGCCAGAGGACTACCCTAAGGTCCACTGTCTATTTTGGCAGGGTTTCCGTGACTGGATGTCCTTCCTAACGGTAATCATTTTGCAAAGTGTACTGAGGTGAATTTTACATGGCACCAGCAAGGTCATCAAGTAACTTGCAGGCAAGACCCCTCAACTGTGATGAGGTGTGGTATTGAGGGAGGTGGCTTTGTATCAGGTGAGGAGTGATTAGAGCATGGATAGAAGGACAGAAACAGGTGTCTTGCTGTAGAGGAGACACATGGCTACCCCAGTTAGAAATGAAGGAGGAGAGAGAAAGAGATGGTGATGAAGGTATGTTGGGGCATACCCTCAAGTTACAAGGTGTTGACTCTGCCTGTTACCTAGTGTAGCTAAACCAGATATAGAGCAAGGGCATTACATGGAAAACCACTGTTATCTTATACAAAGTTTCCATATTTTTGTTTTCGTTCCAGATATATTCCATAAATTATCTACCTGTGCAGATCAAAGAAAATGGCTCCTTGCAGCTGATGTATATCAGGTAAATGTCATTTTTCATATATAATGCAATGGGTTCATAAGAGTACCATTAAAGAATTTATGCTTATGTAGGGATTTCAGTAAAAGGGCACACCGAAAACTTGTCCCTGTAAACCTCAGCAGATTAACCCTTTAGCATTCAAATTACTTTGTGAGATGTAATACTTATTTATTTACATTGCTTTGAATTAATCATGAATTGTCTCATAGTTTTGAGATTTGGATGATACGATTGTTTGTTTTTAGAAAGACAATGAAGGGCAAGTGTGAGAGGCTGGACCAGGCCAGTTTGAACAAAAAAAAAAAAAAGAGAATATTTAGCCCAGAAATGGCTGGCTTGAATGCTGAAGGGTTGCAGAAAGCAGTTTCATAAATCAATCTTTTGTTGAGGAATGTCATGTTCAAAACTAATTTTTTTTTGAGACAATTCAAGTTTATTGTGGCAACATGACATGAAGAAAATACTAATTTAACATTATTACTGGAATAACTATCAGTAAAGGTTAACATACTCTTTGTTTACTCTTTACTCTCTCTTTTACTCTTTTACTTGTTTCAGTCATTTGACTGCGGCCATGCTGGAGCACCGCCTTTAGTCGAGCAAATCGACCCCGTGACTTATTCTTTGTAAGCCCAGTACTTATTCTATCGGTCTCTTTTGCCGAACCGCTAAGTGACGGGGACGTAAACACACCAGCATCGGTTGTCAAGCAATGCTAGAGGGACAAACACAGACACACAAACACATACATATATATACGACAGGCTTCTTTCAGTTTCCGTCTACCAAATCCACTCACAAGGCTTTGGTCGGCCCGGGGCTATAGCAGAAGACACTTGCCCAAGATGCCACGCAGTGGGACTGAACCCGAAACCATGTGGTTGGTTAGCAAGCTACTTACCACACAGCCACTCCTGCGTTTATTCATTTTTTTTTTTTTTTTTCTTCTTCTCATCATAGTCTTTGGTTTTGCTGATTTCGTTTCCTGATCTTCTCCTGGTCCATTGTTCCTTGCATTGCCTGATAACATTGACCAAAAGGTAAATCTTTTCTTTGAATTATCTCAGTGCAATACAGGAATAAAAGTTATTATAAAATTATATTTCAAAGTCCAAAACATGGCCATGGTGATATGAATGAATTACGAGAGGACATTGATGTATTTTTAATTTCAACGCAACAATATCATTGTCAGGTGGTAGATTCATTGATGTCAAACAAAATGCCTGTCATATTTAATTGCCATTCTTTACATTCTGAGTTCAAATTCTGCCAAGGTCAGCTTTGTCTTTCATTTTCCCAGGGTTGATAAAATTTTTACACACACACTGCATTTTCCAGCGTACAAGTCAGTCTAGTTATATAGCGTAAATATATAGTGTAAACATTCAATCTTCATCACTATCTTTCCAAATCCTGGCTTTTCTGATCGACCAAATTTGTCTTGATGCATAAGTAAATCTACCTTTTTTTTTCTATAAATTTTGGTTTAAAAAATTCAACTTGTATGCCAGAGAATATGATATATATGGGACAACTTTCTGAAAGCCAGATCAATGCTTTGGGAAAATATTTTCTTCAATTCCCAATATTTTGGGCTGAGATGAAAAGCTCTATTCTTGAGATGGTGATACAGTAAAAAAAAAAAAAAAAAGAAAAGAAGGCTCAATCCAAAACATCCAGATTTCTAAGAGAAGTATTGGGACAAGGTGACAAGCAAGGGCACCAGTCTCACCCAAAAATGGGCTGAGAGAAAGTTATACTTGAAAGGTCGAGCAGAGGTGGTGAATGCATACATCCCCCTCTGTCATATATTACTACCTTGTCAAACCGGACTGGAGTGCCTACTCTTCAACTTTCTGTAGAAGGGACGCATTCCACTGGTCAAGTGCAGACAAACTTACAGAACTTTATACTTTAACAATCAAAGAAATATCTGCTGACACATGCCAACACCAGTTTCCCTGGATTCTGACTGGTGTTTTTCCACCCCATCATCCATCACAATTTACTGTAATTTTCTTTCTTTTTGCTTAATTCTAATTACTTTTGTCATTTCTAAATTGCTATCAGTTTTAATTTTATCCTCCTGCCTCTTTTTCTTTTGCAGTCCAGAAGCTTGCAAACTTGTTGGACATCTTAATGTTGTTGAGATTTTACTAAAGATTATCCAAGAATATGATGACACATCTAAAAAGTAAGATATGGTTTAATGTCAGATAGATATCAGGTATTTCTTTCTCACCCTTTACAAGCCTAGCCAGGCTTATGAACCCGGTTTCTGTGGCATATGTATTCCCCCCAGCTGGACGGGACGCAAGTCCATCGCAGCGTTACTCAAGAAACAGGAAGAGAGAGTGAGAGACAGTCGTGGCAAAAGAGTACAACAGGGGTCACCACCACCCACTGCCAGAGCCTCCAGGAACTTTTAGGTGTTTTCGCTCAATAAACACACACAATCTCCTGTCTGGGAATCGAAATTATGATCCTCCGACTGCGAGTCCGCTGCCCTAACCACTGGGCCATTGCACCTCCACAGATATCAGGTATGAAGTGTATTTTCTCAGTTTCAAAAATGTACATAGAGTATATACTGTAGAGGTTAGGACAAATTTGTGTGAGGTATGGTCTGGCCATGGAGACACTGTGGTCATCCTTGTTGTCCTCTTTGTTGTTCTTCTTCAAACTTTTCAATGTTGTTTTGTCTAACCCATGCAAGCATGGAAATGTAGTAAAAATGATGATGATGATGAAGGTGATAAATTGAGAAACCTGTGCAGTTTATTTTAGTAGAAAATAAAGTCAAGAAATTGTGTGAAGCAAAATAGTCAAACAATAATGCTTTTTACCATTCCTAGCTAAGTATTTCTGCTTCTAAATTCATTCATGCCAGACATGTTATTTTGTGTGTTTCAGGTTAGCCTCCACTCTCCTACGTGCACTTCTGTGTGATGATCAACAGAGCAGGGAATTGGTCAAGAATTATGAAGGAATACCTGTCTTGCTCAGGTGTGTATCACAGTTGTAACTAGAATAATAATGTAAGGAATACAGCACCAACCACATGGTTTGGGGTTCAGTCTTACTGTGTGGCACCTTAAACAAATGTCTTCTACAGTAACCCTGGGCCAACCTAAGCTTTGTGAGTGAATTTGGTTAATGGAACTGACAAAAGCTCATTGTGTGTGTGTGTGTGTGTGTGTGCATGTGTGTGTGTGTTTTCATGTTTGTGTTTCTTTGTTTTGGAATTGCATGATAGTTGCAAATGAGTGGCAAACTGGCAGAATCGTTAACACACCAGGAAAATTGCTTAGTAGCATTTTATGTCTTAACATTCAGAGTTCAAATTCTGCTGAGGTTGACTTTGTTTTTCATTGCTTTTGGAGGTCAATAAAGTAGGTACCTGTTGAACATAAGTCAATGTAATCAACTTAATCCTTCCCTCCAAATTACTGGCCTTGTGCCAAAATTTGAAGCCAAATGAGTGTCACTGTTTTGCAAGCAGTGTCATTTATTTTCAGCATTCTGTGAAAACATGTTTGGGCATGGGGAGATATTATCCTGCCTGGGAACAGGTTAGGCTCAGTGACGGAAAGGGCATCTGGCCATAGAAGGTCTACTTCAATAAACCTCTTCCAAGCATGGAAAAGTAGACATTAACCCTTTAGAATTCAGATTACTCTTCAAATTTGATGCTTATTTATTTATATTATTTTCAATTATTCATGCATTATCTTATAGCTTTGAGATTTTGATGATGTCATTGTTTATTTTTAGAATGACATTATAGGGTAGATGGCAGAGGCCAGATCTGGGCAGTTTGAACATAAAACAGGTGAAATATTTTGGCCAGACATAGCTAGTTTGAATGCTAAAGAGTTAAATGATGAGGATGATGATGATGATATATAATGAATATGTCAGCAAGCTGGTAGAATCGTTAGCATGCCAGGCAAAATGTGTAGCCGTATTTCGTCTGCCGTTACGTTCCGAGTTCAAATTCTGCCGAGGTCGACTTTGCCTTTCATCCTTTCGGGGTCAATAAATTAAGTACCAGTTACGCACTGGGTCGATATAATCGACTTAATCCGTTTGTCTGTCCTTGTTTGTCCTCTCTGTGTTTAGCCCCTTGTGGGTAGTAAAGAAATAGATATATAATGAATGTATTTGAATATTTTGTATTGTTTCAGTCAGTTACATAACAGCAACATGGAACTACAGTGGCAAGTGATCTGGTGTTTGGTCAATCTTAGTGAGGATGCTAATGCTAGACATGAAATCAAACAAATGGGAGGAATACCACTCCTGCTCTCACTTCTGCAGTAAGTTTCTGGAACTTTCTACCGTCTTAATAGATTTATACTTTTCTAAATTATATTTGTCCCTGGGTTTACATTGTTGATCGTTTCGCTTTGCAAATCAAAATATTGTAAATCAGTGGCAGTCTGCTTCAATGATAATATTGATTGTAAATTATAGAAAAACAATACACTTGCACAAGAAAAATTTAAGCAATCATTTCCTGAAACTGAGATAAAAATATGATTATTGTGTGTGTGTGTATGTGTATATATATATATATACATACACACACATCATCATCATCATTGTTCGACCGTGGTCGAGACAATGGAATTTACCATGCTACGCCAGACTTCACAGTCCATCATAGCATTACGGAGGTCCTGTTGCTGGATGCCTGTATCCCTGGAGATTACATCAGGGTAGGAGAGTGTGCGCCCTCTGATATTGCGAGTAGATGGCTTCCAGAGGAGAAGAGTAGAAATTGCCTCGTTTTCAGCTCTACAACAATGTCCAGCAAACTGAACTCTCCTACCTTTCACAAGAAATGACACAGGTGGTAGTTTCCCATATATTTGCATTTTGGTTGGATGACGCTTCCATGAGAGATTTTGAGCTCTCATAAGGAGGCGAGTGTAAGTTCCATCCAACTGCCTCTCAAGCTTCTTTGATAACGTCCAGGTTTCTGAGCCATATACACACACATATATATCTAATCATTAAAGTGGAAATTAATCATCAGAAAAGTCATTCTTAACTTCTGTGTGTGTGTGTGTATATCATCATCATCATCATCATCGTTTAACGTCCGTTTTCCATGCTAGCATGTGTTGGACAGTTCGACCGACTCTGGGAAGCCAGGAGACTGCGCCAGGCTCCAGTCTGATCTGGCAGTGTTTCTACAGTTGGATGCCCTTCATAACACCAACCACACTGTGAGTGTAGTGGATACTTTTTATGTGCTACCGGTACAGGTGCCAGAGGAGGGTGGCAAACGTCGACAATCAGTTGGTGCTTTTTACATGTTACCAACATAGATGCCAGTCAGGCGGTGCTGGCATCAACCACATTCAGATGGTGCTTTCTATGTGCCACCAGTACGGGGTGTCATAACTACAATTTCCATTTGATTTTTATTTTGATGTTGATATATATATATATATATATATGTACACACACATAGACACACATATATATGTACATTACAGGGAGAAGATTACAGAGACACCAAGTTTAGAAAATGGCACAACATCTGGGAAGGAAGCAGAGATTCAGGTGAGTAAATGGACTTTTTGGGGAGCCGTTTTATGTATATATGCAAAATCAAACTTCACATGATTCTGTAACGTGAAAGGATCTATCATCGAAGCACTGGCAGGGTGTCGAGATCCTTTCTAGTCACATACAAAAATTCTTGTAGAAAACAAACAGACGAAACTCAGGTTAAAGGTGAACAGACAACTTGGTTTATTGATTCATGGTTGTACGTTGTCTGATGGGGGAATAGACAGCCTCTGAGATACTGCTGGTGTTGGTCGTTGAGGTTGGTTGAAGTTGGTTGAAGCTGGTGTGTGGCTGTCAGAGCCAGGAAAACCGTGACCGATCGCAGTGCTGTCTTGAGCCGAAGAGAGAGATTTGAGGTTCGCGGGCTCGAGAGATGTTTTCCCGCACATGCGCATGGGGAAGACTTCCGGTGGCCACCCGGAAGTAGTCCCATTCTGCGCATGCGCGCCGAACCCTACACAGTAGCATCACTACAGGGCTCCCCTCCGAGTGCGAAGTACGGCAACCAGAATATTGTGGTGGTGCTGCAGAAAACAGAAGGCTTGCCGATCCCCCAGAAGACTTGGTACATACTATTATACAATAAGAAACATTTTAAAGAAAGTTAAATGTAAATTGTTTTTGAAAGTTCTTGGGCCAATGCACTGTTCTGCCCGATTTTGTAACATACGGTGTGCTCGGGGCACCCGTTGACGGCGAGGGTGGTGTTGTAGGAGCCGGTGAAGGTGATTGTAGGTGAAGGCGTTTGTGCAGGTGAAGGCGTTTGTGCAGGTGAGCGTTTGTGCAGGTGAAGGCGTTTGTGCAGGTGAAAGTGTTGTAAAGGTGCATAGGTGGGTGTGTCAAGGTTGTCATCAAAAGATGAAGACGTCTCAAAATGTGCCTTTTTTAAACGGTCCACGGAAACGGTCTCCGAACGACCATTTATCTCAATCGTGAAAACCTTTGGTGTGCGAGAAAGCACACGAAAAGGTCCTTTATAGGGAGAAACAAGTGGGCCCTTCACAGAATCGTCCCGAACAAAAACATGCGACCAGGTGTTCATATCCGGTGGAAGATGGGACGGTGGAGATTGCTTTCTGGGAAGCATGGGCGGAAGGTTTGAAAAATATTCCCGCAGTCTGGTGACATAGGTCGCCGGATCATGGGGCGGGGAAGTGTCTGGCACCAACATCGTACCGGGCAATGCCAGTGTGGTACCATACAGCAGCTCTGCAGCAGAAAACCCCAGGTCTGCCTTGACAGCAGTCCGACAGCCGAGAAGCACAATGGGCAGAAATTCGATCCAGGACTGTGGGTCCGAAGAGGCACGAAGAGCGGCCTTGAGCTGTCTATGGAACCGCTCAACCAATCCATTAGACGCTGGATGGTAGCTTGTGGTGTGGATATGGTGCATACCCAAAATTCGCGACAATTCGCGAAATAGCGAGGCCTCAAACTGTCGTCCACGATCAGTTGTCAATCGGGACGGGACTCCGAAGCGAGAAATCCAGTTTGAAACGAAAGCTCGCGCAACAGTCTCAGCAGAAATGTCTGCTATCGGAATGGCTTCTGGCCAGCGGGAGAAACGATCGACACAAGTTAATAGATAAGAGAACCCGCGACTCACAGGCCATGGTCCAACCAGATCGATGTGGACATGGCGAAAACGGGCCTCCGTGGGGGGAAATTGTCCAAGCGGGGCACGAACGTGCCGTTGAATCTTGGATCGTTGACACTTGGAGCAGGTGCGTGTCCAAGAAGTAATTGTGCGACGCATATTCGGCCAGAAAAACCGAGCAGTGATTAGTTTGAGGGGGTGGCAGCGATGCCAGGATGTGATAAGGAGTGCAGTGCTTCAAACACTGAGCGTTGATGGGTCTCAGGCACCAGTGGCCTGGGAGATCCAGTTGAAGTGTCACAAAGAATGGTGCCTTCGGCTGACGGAAGCGGAAGGTAGGAAAACTGGCAACAGGAGAACTTGGGAGAAGTTAAATCTAACGACGCCAAAGGTGGCTGCTCCTGCGATATGGCAGCTAAGTCGATAGCAGCAGGGACGAAAGGGCGCAAACTGGAAGGCGAGAGAGAGCGTCAGCAGGAACGTTCTCTTTTCCAGGTATGTGTCGAATGTTGCTAGTAAATTGAGAGATAAAATCCAGGTGCCGAAAAGCACGGGGTGAGAGTTTGTCCGTTTTTGAAAACAGGGCAAACGTAAGGGGCTTGTGATCCGTATAGATCACAAAATCTCGCCCTTCAAGTTGATGCTGGAAATGACGAACCGATAGATAGATCGCTAGGAGCTCACGATCAAAGGTGCTGTATCGTCGTTCAGCTGGTTGCAGTTGACGGGAAAAGAAGGCCAGAGGTCGAACATGGTCATCACTGTGTGTTGTAACACAGCGCCAATCGCAGTGTCCGATGCGTCCACAGTCAAAGAGAGAGAAGCACCAGGAACTGGATGTGCAAGCAAAGAAACAGACGCCAGCTCCTTCTTAATGGACTCAAAGGCTGTCACTGCCTCAACAGAGAGGGTGACTTGACTGTCCTTTCTAGGAGAGTCCTTTAACAGCCTGGTGAGAGGTAGCAGCTTATCTGCACAACCGGGAATGAAGCGTCGGTAGAAATTGACCATCCCTAGATAATGCCTGAGCTGGCGCAAGGAAGTGGGGGGTGCGATGCGTTGAATGGCATCGACTTTTGACGAGAGGGGGCTGATTCCCGTCGAATCAATATGATGCCCTAGAAAATCTAGGGAAGAGCGTCCGAAAACACACTTGTCGGGGTTTATGCGTATGCTATACGCGCGAAGACGCTGGAAGAGTTGAGAAAGGTGCCGGAGATGATTTTCTCGTGTGTCGCTCGCAATGAGTATGTCATCGACATAGGCAAACACAAAATCAAGACCGCGGACAACCTCATCAATGAAACGCTGGAAGGTGCTAGTAGCATTCCGCAAACCGAAACTCATGTACAAAAACTCAAAACACCCAAACGGGGTAGTGATTGCAGTTTTTGGAACGTCGGCTGGGTTGACCGGTATTTGGTGGTAAGCGCGTATCAGATCGACCTTCGAAAAAATGGTACAACCATGGAGATTTGCTGTAAAGTCCCGGAGATTCTAATCGGATAGCGATCGGCTATTGTGACGGCATTGAGGCGTCGATAGTCTCCAACCGGGCGAAAATCAGACTCGCCCTTTCGCGCCAAATGAAGGGGAGATGCCCATGGGCTGGTGGAGGGGCGTATAAGGCCAAGTTGAAGCATGTGCTCAAACTCGGCTCTGGCCGTTTTAAGTCGGTCTGGCGCTAGGCGCCGGGGGCGTGAGAATACAGGTGGCCCATTGGTGGTGATGAAATGGAGGGTCGAGTGGGTGGGATTTTCCGGTTTAAAGGCAATGTCCACTAGCTCCGGAAATGAAACCAAAAGAGAGTGAAAAGGGTCTCCAGAGGTGGCAACAAAGAATGTCGGGCTAAGGACCGCAGTGGTGGAACTCCCAGTCGGTGTAGAGAGCGACGTCGTGCTATCAAGAAGCCTCCGACGCCTGACATCCACCAATAGGTTAAACCTATCCAGGAAATCAGCGCCGAGAATAGGATGCGGATGTCAGCGATGACGAAAACCCATCGAAAGTCTCGACGAAGGTTGAGGTTGAGGCGCAGCGAAATCTGACCGTAAGTGGTTATGGGAGACGAGTCAATAGCATGCAAGACAATCGAAGAGCGCTTGGGCTTGTCTGCAGCCAGACGAAGGGGCCAGATGCTGCAACAGGAGCCGGTGTCTACCATGAAGAATTTCTCCGACACCAGATCTTTTACATAGAATGCACGATGTTTGGGAACGAGATGGAAGAAGGTGACGTGCTCACCTCCTCCGGATTTAGTTTTCCGAGGGCTTGAAAGTGCACGGCTGGGTACACCGATCTGCCTTTTCGGCATATCTCGAATGGTACCAGCACCAGCCGGAACGAGAAACAGGGTCACTCCGACTGCGGAAATAGAGCTACTGCGACTACGAGATTGGCGTCCGATCGCACGGCACAGATCATCGATCCTCCGCGTAAGCGCGTCGATGTTCTCGGCCAGTTTATCGTTCGTCGGAGGGTGGCGGGGGGGCTCTGTACATGCGTACAGGCCCCGCGAGGGAGATGGGCGCGAAAACTCCAACACTTTGTCGGCCATCGTGGCGATCTGGTCCACAGACACAGCATCCAGTGCCGTGGCCAACATTGTCTGCACGTGGGCAGGCAGCCTTGAGAAAAATATCTTACGTAAGAGCGGCGCGTCAGCGGCGTTGCCGCTTAGCTCTCTTAGATGGCGCAGAAATTGGGATGGAGTTCTGTCCCCTAACTGCTCGTCGGCCATCAGTTCATTAAACTGACTTTCTCTGAGCGCGTGGTGCGACGGAGGATCTCCGCCTTTACTGACGCATATGTGGCGTCAGGATGGGGACTCACAATGAGATCCCTGACGATGTTGCGAGCCGGGGGCAAACTTGAAAACAGTAGATGTAACTGCTGTTGTGGCGGAATGGTATGCGCGGCAAAGTGTGATTCCACCTGTGCAAACCACAGCCCCGCATCCCCCGTAAATGAAGGCAAACCTGAAGCCATGCCTTTGTCGGAAGGAGTCTGTGAGAAGGGGGCAGAAGGTATGGTCGAGAAAAAGGAGAGAGAGAACACGTGGAACCGAGAAGGCAATTCAAAATTGTGTTTGTGTGTGTGCACCTCGTGGGTAGCAAAAAAAAAAAGGAATAAGTGTGTACAAGGAAAACAAAATACAGAAAAGGAAAAAAATGAATGTGTGTGTGTTTTCTTTTTCTTCTTTTTTTTTTTGTACTGTGTGCGATGAATAAGGTTATTTGACCCACCTCGCTGTGCTGAAAAGGAGAAAATAGGAAAATAAATATGAATTTCCGCGCTCTTCGGCCCCAAAAAAAACCTGTTCGCTGTGTCTTTTTCTATCCTGTTCTTTTTCTCAACTATGGGTCACCAATTGTAACGTGAAAGGATCTATCATCGAAGCACTGGCAGGGTGTCGAGATCCTTTCTAGTCACATACAAAAATTCTTGTAGAAAACAAACAGACGAAACTCAGGTTAAAGGTGAACAGACAACTTGGTTTATTGATTCATGGTTGTACGTTGTCTGATGGGGGAATAGACAGCCTCTGAGATACTGCTGGTGTTGGTCGTTGAGGTTGGTTGAAGTTGGTTGAAGCTGGTGTGTGGCTGTCAGAGCCAGGAAAACCGTGACCGATCGCAGTGCTGTCTTGAGCCGAAGAGAGAGATTTGAGGTTCGCGGGCTCGAGAGATGTTTTCCCGCACATGCGCATGGGGAAGACTTCCGGTGGCCACCCGGAAGTAGTCCCATTCTGCGCATGCGCGCCGAACCCTACACAGTAGCATCACTACAATTCAAACTCAGAACATGAACAGATTTCACTAAATACCACAAGGTATTGTCAATCATATTGACTCCATAAAACATAAAAGTTTGTAATTACCATCATTAAAATATTGGAATCTTTTTCTTTCATAATCATTTTAATTATTTTTTTTTTATTCTGCATCTACAGGACTTAAATACATTTGAATTGAGCTGTTCACTAAAATCAGGTATTTTTTCACTAATTTCTTTATCATTGACATATTTCTCTTAGAGGTCAATTAATGAAAAGAACTGAGTTTTGATGCCTTGGTTCTCTGATACAAACATTGTTTAAAGTAATTTAAATTGAACCTCCCATCAAAATTTCATGTTAATTTAAGTTCTAAACACCAGTTTAGAAATGATAATTCTTCTAAATTCTTCATTATTTTCAAGAATTATTGAAAGAAAGGCAATGTATTTCAATTAAAATATGGTAATGAAAGAGTTAAAGTGATCTAAATTAAAACTTCCCATTATTTCATTTTCCAGACACCAGATTAATAATGGTGAAGCTATTTTATAAAATACTTCATTATTGTGCCTGTAGAAGAAAGGATTATTATTATTATTATTATTACTACTACTACTACTACTACTACTACTACTACCACTGCTGCTGCTGCTGCTGCTACTACTACTACTACTACTACTACTACAACAACAACAGTGAGCTGGTAGAATTGTTAGCATTGTAGGCAAAATGCCTAGTGGTATTTCAACTGCCGCTACATTCTGAGTTCAAATTCTGCCAAAGTCGACTTTGCCTTTCATTCTTTCAGGGCCAATGAAATAATGTATCAGTCAAGAACTGGAGTTGATGTAATCAAATAAATTTCCTCCCCCAAAATGTCAGGTCGTGTACTTAAATTGGAAGTAATCATTGTTACGCTTACTTTGTTGTACACCTAATTTTAAAATATCATTCAACTGTTATGCAACTGCTTCTTGTATTTGCAGCCTGTTGCGCAGCTCTGACAGAGTTGGTGCTTGATGATACCAATGCGCATCAGATAGTATTGGCCAATGGAATCTACATATTGGGTCAGCTGATCTTGCCTCGGCCAATGAATGATAGAAGGAAGGACTTGGCTATTGGTATACTACAGGTTTGTGGTTGTACTCTCCTTCTCTCCTTTCTCCTCCCTCTCTCTTTCATAACTTCTTTGACTTCTTTTGTCCTGTTGATATTTGATAAAGTTCTATGTCCTTTGGAGTTTTGCACTAGATTGGGTTTGGGATTATCATAACATTCTTCTCTGTCTGTAGAGCATTAAAAGTTAATTTGAAACCCTCAAATTTATTGGTTTTACCAATAAATTTGAGAGTCTCGAATTAACTTTTGGCAGTTTTTATAATGTTTTACTCTATTTAGGAGACTTTCCTTTGTACATCTTTACTCAAATTGACTCCCTAGAACACACACACAATGGGTTCGTTCAGTTTCCATCCACCAAATACACCCACAAAGCTTTGTTTGGCCTGAAGCTACTGAAGACAATCAAAATCATGTGCTTGAAAAGCAAAATACTTAACCACACAGCCACACCTTGCTTGTATGTATATATATATATATATATATATATAGTCATCATCATTGTTTAACATCCATTTTCCATGCTGGCATGAGTTGGACAGTTTAACTGAGGTCTAACCTCAGTCTGACAATATTCTATAATCTGATCTGACAATGTTTCTGCAGCTGGATGCCCTTCCTAACATCAACCATTCCGACAGTGTAGTGGGTGCTTTTTACGTACCACCAGCACTGGAGCCAGTCAGGTGGTACTGGCATCCATCATGTTCGGATAGTGCTTTTTACGCGCCACTGGCACGGGAGCCAGTCATATATATATATATATATATATATATATGCATACACTCTGTGTTAAATTAAGAAACGGTGACTAGTGAAAATTCTGTAAATAGTAATTATAAGCTTTACGCTTATAAGTGTTCACTATATATATTGACAATAGGAAATGATCCAATATTGGGGCATATAAGCCCTCAATGTAAAAATGGGTGTTAGTACATGTGGGAATCAATCCATTTTTTTTTTCCATTGATGCTAGCCAAAGCTGAAGGGGGACAATCGTTTACCTTTGTGATGCTTTGGTGACCGCAAGATGGCAGCACAGCCAAAAATCTATGAACCATGGCAATGGGAGATAAGCACCTAGGGTTTTACCCTTAAAAACGAGGCTTTTCCCTACCTCCATTTTTTAAAGAGGTCTCGGGCCAGCAGTGTTTGGGGGCTGAAGATATGCTATAAGGCTAAACCCCTTATGAGCAAGAAACTCAGGGTAACCCCATAAACTTTAAGCTTATAAAATACTATTATTATTATTTACAGAATATATATATATACATATATATACATACATATATACACACGATGGGCTTCTTTCAGTTTCCGTCTACCAAATCCACTCACAAGGCTTTGGTCAGCCCGAGGCTACAGTAGAAGACATTTGCCCTAGGTGCCATGCTGTGGGACTGAACCCAGAAACATGTGGTTGGGAAGCAACCTTTTTACCACACAGCCATGCCTGATAAACAGACAGACAGACACATACAGTTTAATTTCAGGTCAGCTTTAACCTTTGAACTCTCAGATAATATTTGACTTTTCAGAAAAATTCCTTTCGTACTCTACGCTTCCTCTTCAGTGTGGAGAGGAACCGACGTCTGTTTAAGCGCTTGTTACCTGCAGAGCTCTACGAGATGTTTATTGATGTTGGTCACTACAATAAGAAACTGGACAACTATGAGTTCCTTGGAAAGAAGATAAACAACCTACCTGTAAGTTAATTTCACTTTACTCCTTGCTTTAGTAGTAGTAGTAGTTACTGCTATTGTTGTTCTTGTTACTGCTCTTTACTCTTTTACTTGTTTCAGTCATTTGACTGCGGCCATGCTGGAGCACCGCCTTTAATCGATCAACTCGACCCCGGGACTTATTCTTTTGTAAGCCCAGTACTTATTCTATCGGTCTCTTTTGCCGAACCGCTAAGTAACGGAGACATAAACACACCAGCATCGGTTGTCAAGCAATGCTAGGGGGACAAACACAGACACACAAACACACACACGCATATATATATATATATATATATATACATATATACGACGGGCTTCTTTCAGTTTCCGTCTACCAAATCCGTCTACTCACAAGGCTTTGGTCGGCCCGAGGCTATAGTAGAAGACACTTGCCCAAGGTGCCGCACAGTGGGACTGAACCCGGGACCATGTGGTTGGTAAACAAGCTACTTACCACACAGCCACTGCTGTTGTTTTTGTTGATATTTTTGTTGTTATTGTTGTTGATGTTGTTCCTGCTGTTGCTGCACACACACACACACAAACACACATGCACATATCTCTCTATATATAAACGGCAGTTTGTCTGTCTGTATGTCTGTGTGTCTGTCAGGTTGTACCCTCACCCTGACCACGGCTTTCAACCGATTCTGATGAAACTTGACACACACATAGCCCAATGTCATAATTCAAAACTAACGCAGTGAAAATTTTGAAAAGTTCCTCCAGTTCTGAAAAAAATCGATAAATTCAACATTGGTTCGAGAATCTAAGCTTTTTATATGCAACACATTTTCTCTCTAGGGAACACAACTCGACCATTTTATTGCCCAAAGGGACAGCTAGGAATATCGTATACACAGAAGTATTCGAGTGAAGAGAAGACATTGCAACCTACACATGCACCTTCGTTCCTTAGAGGGAAAGGACTAGATTGGGATTAGTCGTTGCCTACTAGGGGCTCTTACATACCCGGGCAACGCTGGGCTATGCTGCTAGTACATATATATCCTTCTTATAATATGTTCTCAACTGCTGTTAATATCTGTACTGCATAGATTATTTCTGTTGTGTTTTCCAGCCTGAAACCATTGCGGACATCAAGACCAACTTACAAGAAACTGACCAGAACAAAAAACCCAACTACTACATTGGGGATTATGCTGTGTTTGAACTCCTGGGCAGTGGTGGTTTTGGTTCAGTATATAAGGTGAAAAAAACCACTGGTCAGTCGTTTTTGGCCCTGAAAGAAGTGAGTGTAATCTCTCTAGCTCGCTCTCACACACACACACACACACACTCTCTCTCTCTCTTTCTCTCTCACACTGTCTCTTCCTTTTACTCTCTCTCACTCTTGTTGTCTCTCTTTATCTCTCTTTGTCTCTCTCTCTCTTTCTTTCTCTGTCTCTTGCTCCTCATTCTTTTAATCTTTCTCTTTTTGCTCTCGCTCTCTCTCTCTCTCTGTTTTTCTCTCTCACATTGTCTTTCTTTTGCTCTCTCTCACTCTTGTCTCTTTTTGTCTCTCTTGCTCTCTCTCTCTTTCTCTCTTTCTCTCTGTCTCTTGCTCCTCACTCTTTTGATCTTTCTCTTTTTGCTCTCTCTCTCTCTCTCTCTCATGCTCACACATGCACGCGCTGCACAGAGAACCAGCGCAAAAACTGCAAAACATTCCATATGATGCTCTAAATGCGTCAATGTAATTATTAGCTGTGTAAATATAATTAGTACATGGGTAAATATAATTATCATATATGCCAAAAAAAATTAGTAGATATGTAAATCTATTTAGTATATATGTAATTATAATTAGTAGTTATTGTACAGTTATGAAAATAAGCTTAGTTGAAATTGGTAAAGTGTGGTATCAGTGCAGTATGCATTAATCCTTTAGTGTTCAGATTACTCTATTAAATGTAATACTTTTTCACTCAAATTGTTTTGAATTAATCATGCATTATCTTATAGCTTTGAGGTTTCAATGACGTGATTGTTTATTTTTAGAATATCAATGTAGGTTAGGTGTGAGAGGCTAGATATCACCAGTTTGAGTATAAAACATTTAGAATATCTGGGCCAGATATGGTCGGTTTAAACACTAAAGGGTTAGATGAGATATACTTACTCTATTCATAGATATAGATGATAAATCATTTTAATGGTATTTCTCCAAGTAAATACAGTTATAAATGGTATGTGATATTATCATCATCATTATTATTATCATTTTTATTCTTTAGCATTCAGATTACTCTGTTAAATGTGATGTTTATCTGTTCATATTGTTTTGAATTAGTCATGCATTTTCTTATAGCTTAGAGATTTCGATGAAGTGATTGTTATTTTTTACAGCTGCTTCAGAGATTCAGTGACAAATAGATGTGGCAATGTGCATTGAATATACATATATATGTACTAAATTGGTGTTAACAAATAGATATGAAATAACGCAATTTAAACTATAATTGTGATGTCACCTATCCCATATTTAGAAGGAATTCTATGCTTGTTAACATATTCTTACTAGTGGTATGTATGGTGGCGAGCTGGCAGAAACGTTAGCACACCAGGCGAAATCCTTAGCAGTATTTCGTCTGCCACTACGTTCTGAGTTCAAATTCCGCCGAGGTCAACTTTGCCTTTCATCCTTTCGGGGTTCATAAATTAAGTACCAGTTACGCACTGGAGTCGATATAATCGACTTAATCCGTTTGTCTGTCCTTGTTTGTCCCCTCTTTAGCCCCTTGTGGGTAATAGAGAAATAGGTATGTATGTGTGTGTGTACATAAATACATACATACATACAAATCTGTATAATGTAGGTAGTTAGGGTAAAACCTGGCTGTTTCCTCTTGAAACACATCTGCTTATTCTGTTATTACAATCAATATGTATCCATAGTTGCTCTTGTATGTTAGTCAAAATACATTTTAAAATTGGGAATTATGGAAAACAGGAAAGTGGAATTAATACCGTAAATGTCCACTTTCTTGTTTTGTTATATATGTATATAAACATTTATATGTGTATATATATATATATATGTGTGTGTGTGTATGCATGTATGTATGTATCTGTATATGTATATACAAATAAAAGCATGTTAATATTGGATTAAAAACCTTCAGACAGACTTCAACTTTTCTAGCCAAAGAATTCTGAACTCAGTATTTACATGCTATTATTTATAGCTTTATTTTGACCAGAATTAGCAATTAATAATTGATATAAAATTAATATCTTTTATCTTTTGCTTGTTTCAATTGACTGTGGTCATGCTGGGGTGCCACCTTGAAGAAATTTTAGTCAAATGACTCGACTCCAGCTTGATACTTATTGTAGCGATATCTTTTGCTGAACCACTAAGTTACTGGCACATAAATGCACCAACACTGGTTGCCAAGTGATGTGGTGGGAGAAACACAGGCTCAAAGACACACACACACATACGATGGGCTTCTTTCAGTCTCCATCTACCAAATCCATGAACAAGGCTTTGATCGGCCCAAGGTGCCACACAGTGGGGACCATGTGGCTGGGAACCATGCTTCTTACTACATGGCTACGCTTGCGTCTGTTATTAATATAAAAATCCCAGGCCTGTCACCAATACCTTTCTCAAACAGAATTAATCATAAAGCTAATAATCATTGTCATCTTTTCATTAGAAAAGGTAGAAAATGATGATTGATTGTAAAAATAACAAGTGTGCACATTCACACGTATACACATACACACACACAAATCCATCCGTTCTGGTTTAAGGATTTAAATGGGAGGAATAACATTTTGGTGAAATGATTTGAACAAAGGTTCTTCCTTTTTCAGGGCGATGCATTAATTTTAGAAAATTTTCTTTCATTTGTTGTGTTACAGATAAATTTACAGAATCCAGTTTTTGGTAAGAATGAGACAGAAAGATCCAATAGTATTGGTAAAATGATAAGTGAACTGAACATTATCAGAGAACAACTTCGACACCAAAATATTGTACGATATTACAAGACGTTTCAGTTGGGTAAGTTTTGGGGATAAAAATACTTATAAAGACAAGATTTTCATATCTTTATTATTCTAATATTTTGGACTGTTACTTAATCTTTCTATATGAAAATCATGTCTAACATTCATGGATATGCTTACAAAATCAAGAAACAACACAGTACCCAGGGCGTTTGGAAACATTTTTTCACACTCAGAATTGCTGAAACATGGAATAAACTACCTGCATCTGAGCACCTTTTCAATCTCCACCTGTCTAACACCTGTGGACATGTTTACAAAGTCAGAAAACAGCACAGCTCCCACGACTTTCAGAAACATTTTTTCACGCTAAGAGTTGCTGAAGTATGGAACAAACTGCCGGCATCAGTTGTTAGTTGTAGGAGCACTGCATCCTTCAAAACTTCCATGCTTCCTGAGATTCGCCAACACTACACCTGATTTTCTCCCCTCCATACACACGCAAGCATGTATCTGACTCATACACTGTTCACTTCCCAGACATTTGTACATTACTGCATATGCTTTATATGCACTTTTGACAAGTTGTGGTGCACCTGAGCACTGTATACAATAATTTCATTATTATCTGTTGTTAACTGTTGAAACACTACATCCTTCAAAATTTCCATGCTTCTTTAAATTTGCCAACAGTACACCTGTTGTACCCCCCACACCCATTTCTTTTTTTTCTTCTTTTTTTAAAAAACTTTTTCACTCTTCACTTCCTGTGCATATTTTAGCATGCTGGGCAAAATGCTTAGCATCATTTTGCCATCTTTATGTTCTGAGTTCAAATTCTGCTGAGATCGACTTTGACTTTTATCCTTTTGGGGTCAATAAAATAGATACCATTTGAGCACTGGGGTCAGTTAAATCAACTAACCCCCTTCCTGCAAAATTTCATACCTTCTGCCTATATTTTAGAACAAAATATTTCTCTTTACTAAAAACAAGGAAAGAACAGACATAAGGTGGTGTAGATTGGTATCTTGGAGTCTTTAGTCTATACAGGAGCCAATATCTCTAGCACCAGTGGCATGACAGTATACATCCCACAATCAGAACCATTTACCTAACTTTGCCAAAAGAAAAAAAAAAACTCACTCACACACACATACGCACAGTAACAAAGATGACTGGAATTCTCTGTTGTTATGTCTATTAGATGATAGGGATTGAAGACAAGTGACAAAACATTTCTCTGCACAACTTTTTTTCCAATAGTTTGACAATTCTGCAACATTTCATATGATTTAGATTGCCAGGAAACGAAAGAATTATGAGAGGTTAAAAGAGAAAGAGAAATATTGTTTAAAAAATACTGATGTAATGATTTTGCTATGTTAAAACTGCCAGGTCAGAAGTTATACATTGTCATGGAACTCATTGATGGTGCCCCACTAAAGGAACATTTTAACTCATTGAAAGAGAAAAGATGTCTGTTTGAAGAATCAAGAATCTGGAACATATTGATCCAAGTAAGTAATGTATACATATAAAGCTAAAGTTGTCTGTGTGTGTGTGACAGGTTTGGTAGCCTTCAACTAACACTATCTCCTCCGAGACCATGCAGTGTAAGCTGACCAAAATTGAGAGTATGATAGAAGAAGGCTTGCTCTTCATTCCGTAGAACAAAAAATTCATATCGGACTATGTTAAGACCAGAAATTATTTACATAAAAAAAGTGCTTTGTTTCTGCCCAGGGTCCCTGTCTGTTTTGGCATGATTTCTACGGCTGGATGGCCTTCCTAATGTGACCCACTTTACAGAGTGTACTAGGTGCTTTTACACAGCACCACCATGGGTGCTTTTATGTGGTACCGGCATGGATGTTTTTTACACGACACCAGTACACATGAGCCCTCAAGATTAGGATTACTCAGTTAAAGAGGGATGCAATTTCACTTAATTTGGAAATACCGGTCTCTTGTCATCCCCTCTGTGAGACCCAACATCTGAAGATCCTTTCTTACCACTTTGTCCCACATACGTGTGTGTGTGTTTTGATGTTTGTTTTTATGTAAAGTTATAATAAAAACAATTCTACATTAAACTGAAGGATTACTCAATACTTCTTGTTGAGTACGTATTTATCATTTAACAAGAGTGATGGCAGTGACTTTGATCTTTCAGCCTGCTAGCCTTCATGCAGTGGAACTGAACCTGAAACCAATGGTTATGAAGCAAACTTCTTAACCCCACAGCAGCCATGCCAGTAGCTGTGTGTGTGTGTTCTTTTGACTTTCATGCACACAGAAACAAATGAAAAGCTGAAGGGGAGACCATGGTAGTAGCAATAGAAAAGTCAAAAAGAGGGTAGACTGTAATTCTGTAGGTGAGAGGCTGTAGTGTAATTGAGCATATCTATGGTCAAAAGTGACCATTCTATCTTTTGTCCTGGCCTTATGCATCCAGTTCTATTTCAGCTAATTGAGTATACACATATAATGACCAGTGTGTAAATGCTTGTACATTAACAGATGCTACTTGCGTTACGATATTTGCACAAAGAGAAGGGAATCGTTCATCGAGACTTAACCCCCAACAACATTATGATTGGTGAACAGGACCGTGTTACAGTCAGTGAGTTCAAGTTGGTTATCTTACATGTTTATTGATGTCTTGTTTAGTTATTGTTCCAATGAATGTTGTTCTTTTTTATGGATTTATTATTATTATGTCCAGTATTGACTGAGGTCTTACAAATTTGTAAGACTTGAGAGAGTAATCCTTGTCAGCCAGCATTTGTTGCTGGACTAAGGGTCTAGTGAAAATATTTGGAGGGCTGGCTTGATCAATCAGTCATCTGTGACAACAGCAGCATTCAAGAACAGATTGGGTAGTGGAGAAAAAGCAGTGAATTCAGATAGCAATGCACACTGTCTTGTATATAGAGTATGCAGCACAGTTCTTAGCATTATGGTATATGTGAAGCCATTATATTTATGAATGGCAGTGAGTTATTTAACTGATTACATGTGTGTGATAGGTCTGCTCCATATGGGAAGACTAGGGCTACACAACAACAGTTATAGCAATTTGTACAGGCAGATCGAATGATAACAGCTGTGTGTGAGCTGGTTAGAGATATCTTCCTTTAAACACCTTGACAGTCAAAAATCACATTGGACACCTTGCAAAGATATATGTCAGTCAGTTAACAGATGACATTGGATATCAGCAAGAGAAGCTGTTGTGTGCTATGGAATATAGAGACTGATGAAGGCTCAGCATCATGCAAATCTGAGCACGGTCAACCTGCTAATAATGCATGTGAGAATGGGGAATGAATTTAAGTGTTCTTAAATATCTAAAAACAACAATAATTCACTGAATAAATGACTTTATATACATATAAAGGTAAGATCCAAGGATCAAAGTGTAGGAAGTTAGTATGCTTCAAGCAGTGCGTAGAAGATATGAAAAAACAACTTTCAGGAACAATAGTGATTTATTGATGTAGGAGGTTGTAAATTTTCCCCATATTGAAGTCCGATAAGCTACAAAACGTTATTTTATAGTTTATGATTAGCAGCTGAGGTTGCTGTGTATGCGATGTGCAAATATCTTTGGCCTGACAAATAGCTAGCAGATTACCCATAGTTTGGGTAATTACTACTTCTGAGGTTCTGCTAGCTATGAAACATATGTAGCTTGGGTTTTATCTACTCCATTCCCTAATTTTGGATATATATATATATAAACTCTCTCTTTTACTCTTTTACTTGTTTCAGTCATTTGACTGTGGCCATGCTGGAGCACTGCCTTTAGTCGAGCAAATCGACTCCAGGACTTATTCTTTGTAAGCCCAGTACTTATTCTATCGGTCTCTTTTGCCGAACTGCTAAGTTACGGGGACATAAACAAACCAGCATCGGTCGACAAGTGATATTGCGGGGGACAAACACACACACACAAACACACACATACATAAACATATACATACATACATATATATATATATATATATATATATACATATACATATATATACGATGAGCTTCTTTCAGTTTCCATCTACCAAATCCACTCACAAGGCTATAGCAGAAGACACTTGCCCAAGGTGCCATGCAGTGGGACTGAACCCGGAACCATGTGGTTCGTAAGTAAGCTACTTACCACACAGCCACTCTTACGCCTATATATATATATATATTATATGTAAGCCATCCTCATTTAACATCTGTTTTCCATGCTGGCTTGGGATGGATGTTTTGACAGGATCTGACAAGCTGCAGGACTGTACCAAGCCTCAATGTCAGATTTGGTATAATTTCTACAGCCAGATGTCTTTCCTAACACCCTAAAATATGCATACATATATGTATGTAGGTCTTCATTTGGAACAAATACATACATTGTTTGCAGAATGGTATAGGCCCTGTACAAAGTGTTTACTCACTTTAAAAAGCTTCAGGCATTGGCATCACTTGATTTTTAACATTCGGTCTATGTGCTGAATGCTATGGGTGACCACAGATGAGAAAGGCAAGACACTCAATGAAAAATTCAGCATGGATGGTAGGCTCTCTTAACACCTTTTGCGAAAATGTCCATTGTTGCCATCTCAGTGCAAAAGAGTGTTTAACCCTTTGGAATTTAAACCATCCATAGCCAGCTCAAATATTCAACTTGCTTTATGTTCAAACCAGTGAGATCCAGTCTCTCACACCTACCCTACAATGTCATTCTAAAAATATCTATCATCCCCTCAAAGTTTTGAAGCTGCAAGTTAACACATGGTTAATTCAAAACAATGTGAATAAAGAAGCACTATATTTAACAGAGTAATTTAAATGCTAAAACGTCAAGGGAACAATTGAGTAATGGCACTGATCAAAACTGAGCTGCAACCATTATATATGTATAAACATTTATATGTACACACTGACAATCAGCAACAGCAACCATGCATTGCACAGATCTCATGCAGCCCTCCATCTTCTTACATTTACTAAGAGAAACCCACCAATCTCTGTTCGTGCATGTAACTTTATTTTGACTTGGATTTTACAGCTGTTTCTGTTTCCAGTGCATGCACTCATGTACGTGCACACATATGCACATAAGTTTTTAGAAAAAATTTTTGATACAGTCACAGCAATTGAAAAAAAGATGTTCTTAAATAAAAAATTATTAATAATAAAAAATAACCTTTAACCCTTTCATTACCAACCCGGCATAAACCGGCTCTGGCTCTGTAGTACAAATGTCTTGTTTTCATAAGTTTTGAATTAAAATCTTCCACCAAACTTTAGTCACAATTTATGTTCCTAACACTAGCTGAATGATAACTAAGTTATTTTACTAAATTCTTTGTTATAGTTAAAGTAATTGAAAGACACACAGAGCATCTCAAAATAAATACAGTAATGAAAGGGTTAAAAGATTATCATTAAATAATGTGTTTGAAAGTCTGAAAACAGTGAAAAGCATTTACACAAACATTTTTTCCATCAGATCCAAGTTAAAGTGCTTTTATAAAAAATTTTTTTACATATAATTAATTATACACACATGCACATTTTTCAAATGTGTGTGTGTGTGTGTGTGTACTGGAGTTATAGCTTCCTATAACATCTTGTCTTGTATATCACTTCTACAGCTGACTTTGGTCTTGCTAAGCACAACCAAGGGAAACAAAGAGAGATGACGTCTGTTGTTGGCACAATCCTTTATTCATGGTAAATCTATCTTATACTCTTTCTCCCTTTCCTTGTAACAGACTGTGACTCAGTGGTTAACCTACTGACTCACTGGCCTAACCTTCAAGTGTTCAGACCTGCTTCTCTCCTGCATTAAATTTTTAAAATATCATATATTGCTGTTTTTTTCCAGTTTTTCTTTTTTTTGTTCTTCATCTCCTCCAGTTGTTATATTTTAAACCCCATTTCAGCTCTGACTTAAACAATTTTAAAAAATGTTATTGTTTTGTTCTGGAGAAAGGGGCTGTGTCCTTGGTTTTCAGAGTTCCCCCAAAGTTTTGTGAAATTGATGCAGTTAATATTTATTAAAATGACAGCTACAAAAAAAAAAAAATGCCAGATGGGAATTCCATAAGGCCAGCATTCTAGGAAAGAAGAACTGAGGATAAGGGTTAATATAAGGGTCTAGAAGCAGTGGATACAATAAGGATGATGTGAGTAGGAGAGATGTGAATGCCTGAGTGTGGATGAAAGTATGAGAAGCAGAGGTCATGACAGTAGCAGTTGAAAGTCAGAGTAAGTGAAAACAGTAATTCTGTGGGTTAGAGGATGGAGTCTGATTGAGTATACCTATGATGAAAGGTGATCTAGCCATGACCTGACCATTCCATCTTTTATTCAGGCCTTTTGTGTCCAATTGTTCTCAGTTTTTCTTTTTCAGTTTTCCTTTTACTGATAGTTTTTTTTTTTTTTTACAGCCCTGAAGTTATCAAAAATGATCCTTATGGTGAGAAGACTGATATCTGGGCTCTGGGGTGTATTGTCTATGAAATGTGTACTTTACAGCCACCATTTTTCTCTACAAATATGTTGACCCTTGCCAAAAAGGTCAGTAGACATTATCTAAATGACTTCCTCGTTTTCATTACTTGTATTATTTAACTCCAGGTCAGGTGTGATCCAGCAGACATGTGTATAAAGACTTTCTACCTGTCCATAATTCTATCTATTTTAGAATATCCATGACTAAATTATTTAAACCATCTTATTCTGTTCTTTGTAATGAACCTAAAATCATCAAGAATGGCATTGCTTATATGACAGATTTATTCACAAAATTCCATGAAGTTAATTTGCAACTGCAAGGATATGAGGTTAAACTTTATCACATTAAAACCAGTCCTCTCCATGTTTCTGCCCAAGTTACAGCTTTTCAAATGTAACATATACTGTCATTAGTTCTTCCAGTTTCTGGGCCTCTCTGAATTAGGGAAGAAAAACCGCATACCAGAAGATGATGTTCAAGTGCATCGTTCACACCTGGATGAGCTGCACAGAAACATGTCTGACTGATTTCAGGATGTTTATTTTTGATTAAAATACCAGTCTATGTGATTCCTAGATATCATTAATGAGGAAACAAGAACAGCGGAGGAAGAACTGGTTTCACTTGAAAATGACATTAAGCTGAGGCCAAAGTTTTAAAAAATCATGTCAGGATTTGTGAAGCCATACATAAAAATAATCAAGAACAAGAGTGTGTCTGTCAGAGTATTGTTTACTACACACTGTGAGGGTGAATATGATTGGCTATTTAAATCCCCCAGACTCCTCTTCCACCTAACCAGAAGTCCAGTACCAGTTTAAGACCCATAGAGGCCCTAAGCACTAAAAAGATTTTGGTGCCTCCTTATATAATTTGAAATGTAAATGATAATAAACCATAAAATAAATTCTTATTTTTCAAAATAAAACAAAACTAGCAATGGAGAATAATGTTTATTTTTGTATACTTCCACTTTATTTATATTTGGAAAGTTTCCTCTATCTTTTTTAATTGCAAAATCTTTGATCAGATTCTCAAAATTAATCTTACGTAAAACATCTGCTTCTATACTTTGTAGAGATAAAAGCATCCCGAATATTATTTTAGCAAGTTGAAAGTGATCTCTTTTGTGCTTTAAACCACTTACCATTTCTGTGGTGCCTCTCCTTCCCTTGATACCCTAAGCACATGCTTATTTTGCTTAATGGTTAATCCAGCGCTGCAGAAGTCCCTTCTGTGTGGACCAGCTCACTAGCTAGCCCACAGTGAACTTCCTGTCTACAGTTCATCTGTTATCAATCCATGGACAGTACCCTACACTAGTCAACTATTAAGGTTTATGTAATTGACAAACTGCCCCTCCCCCTAAAATTGCTGGCCTTGTGCCAAAATTAGAAACAATTATTAGGGTATATATAGGCTAATCATAATACAGGTGGGATAGGGGAAGATATTTTAGAGATAGTTTTTGAGGAAACTAACCTTATGTACGTTTAAGCTTTTGTTGGTGTTGAATTTATATATTTCAGATTGTAGAAGCAGACTACAAACCAGTTCCTGAGAAACTGTACTCAGCACAATTGTTACAAGTGATCTCAAGGTATGGAAGATTTGTTATGCATTTCATGGCCTTCATTACGGACATTACCTTAGCTCAACGTTAAAAAAAAATCACTCTTCTTATGTCTGGTTCCTCTTCTTCATCATTCCCTTCCTCTTCCTCCCTATGCTTTCCCTCCCCTTGCTCCTATCCTCTTCCCCATCATCAGCAGCAACACCATCATCAGTATCATTATCATCATCATCATCACTGCCATTACAGGGTGCGGAAGAAATACCTCCCACATCTGAAAGGTTGACGAAATGAAAAAGAAACAACATTTGGGAAAAATTAATTTTACTGTTGTTTAAACAAAGGGTTACAGTTTTTGTTCATTAGCTAAATAAAAGCATCATTGGCACTTGCATAAGTTCATTAGCCAGAAATAGGTGAAAGTTTAAAATGTGGGAGGTATTTCTGCTGCACCCTGTATTATCATTGCCATCTTCACCATCATTATCATCACCATCTTTACAAGAGGCTCCTTTGTTGGCTAAGCATGTTATTGGTTGTTGTTATTGTTGCTGCTGTTGTTTCTGGTGGATTTGGATTGAGTATTGTATTATATTACTGACCAGTTGCCTCTCAGTGAAACCTGAGGATCGACCAGATGTATACCAACTGACAGCACTAATATCAGACAAAATGCTCCTTCACATCGACTGCCTTCAACTCCGTGAGAACAGCTTGAAGAGAAAACTGGAAAAGGAACGTTCTCGGACGCAGAAGTGAGTAGAAACAACATTTTGGTTAAAGCTTACCTTAATGTTATATTTATATTTTATATATTCTGTATAAATGCAGGTGGAGGCACAATGGCCCAGTAGTTAGGGCAGCGGACTCGTGGTCGGAGGATCATGGTTTCAATTCCCAGACCGGGCGTTGAGTGTGTTTATTGAGTGAAAACACCTAAAAGCTCCATAAGGCTCTGGCAGGGGGTGGTGGCGACCCCTGTTGTACTCTTACGCCACAACTTTCTCTCACTCTCTCTTCCTGTTTCTTGAGTAACGTTGCAATGGACTGGCGTCCCGTCCAGCTGGGGGGAACACATATGCCATAGAAACTGGGAAACTGAGCCCATGAGCCTGGCTAGGCTTGAAAAGGGTGAAAAAAAGAAGTATAGATGCAAGCATGGCTATGTGGTTAAGAAGTTTGCTTCCCAACCATGTGGTTTCAGGTTCAGTCTCACTGCATAGCATCATCAGCCAAGTGTCCTCAATTATTGCCATAGAGTCAACCAAACCTTGTGAGTAGATTTGTTTGACGGAAACTGAAAGAAGCTCATCATATGTATATATGTGTATGTACATACATATGTGTGTGCACAGGTGTGCATTTGTGCCTCTTTGTCTTCATGTCTGGGGATAGTTGCAAACAAGTGTCACTCTCATTCATGAGGTGTTATTCACTTCCACTTTTTTATAAAACATGTCCAGCCAGATGTAGGAGTGGCTGTGTGGTAAGTAGCTTGCTTACGAACCACATGGTTCTGGGTTCAGTCCCACTGCATGGCACCTTGGACAATTGTCTTCTACTATAGTCTTGGGCCGACCAAAGCCTTGTGAGTGGATTTGGTAGATGGAAACTGAAAGAAGCCCGTCGTATATATGTATATATATGTATGTGTGTGTGTATATGTTTGTGTGTCCCAACATCGCTTGACAACCAATGCTGGTGTGTTTACGTCCCCGTAACTTAGTGGTTCGGCAAAAAGAGACCAATAGAATAAGTACTAGGCTTACAAAGAATAAGTCCTGGGGTCAATTTGCTCGATTAAAGGCGGTGCTCCTGCATGGCCACAGTCAAATGACTGAAACAAGTAAAAGAGTAAAAGAGGGAGCCATTGGGAAATATTTCTTGTTTAGAAACAGGTGGGGTTTGGTGATAAGAAGAACATTGAGCCATAGAAAATCTGCCTCAACTGATTCCGTCCAACCAATGCAATCATGAAAAAGGTGTACATTAAATCAATAATGCTGATATGACTAATCAGGGCTGACCTGGAGCTAAACAACAGCAGCAACTATTCTTGCTGCTATAAATAGTGTGTGTGCTTGATATTCACTTGTTTAATTGATTAACTGTTCATTCTCTTTCTAGATACTTCTTTGAAGCTGTCAGCAATAAACAGAATTATCAGAAGCTATTTGTTGCCTCTCAAGAACACTTGAACCATTTCAGTGACCCTGCTTCTAGTTCTAGGGAAGAAAAGGTAATTATTTGTTACATTGTCTAAATGAGGTCAACCACTCACAAGTGTCCTGTAACATGCTGTACATTAAGGCTTAGAGATAGAGGTAGACCTGCAAGAATTGTTGTGTTATAAAGAGATTTACAATGTGTGACACTTTCATTATAGGTAGAAATCACTTTGCATTAAAAAAATTTCCTTCTGATCTATGCCAACATAGATTGTCTTATTGAACAGAACTAACCATAATGTTTCATATTACATTAACATCCTCAGTGATGAGCAAGCCTCACTGTGGTCACTCGATCTACTAGAGATAATAGTCAAATCTCTCTTAAATCAACGTCCTACCACCTTATTAAATAAAAAGGATTCTTTCAATAATATAATCTTAGATATACTATGTCTGAAATAAAGGGAAAAAGGGGACAGTCATGGTTGGACTGCTTTTACTCATAGATCTGCTGTCACTGTTGTTAGTGGTGTTGATGATAATGGATATACTATCTCCAAATGAAAAGCAATTGATTGCCCAAAACCTATGGAACCTCTTTCTTTGATTCTAGGTTTGTTGGATCACGCTCTCCTGTTACTAAACTACAACAAAAACAACAAACCATACAGATTTGTGTAACTTTTGAGATAAATATAATTATTTAGTTCAGACCCTTAGGAGACAACATAGAGGTAGACCAAGAATGAGATGGTTGGATAATATAATTATAATAATAATAATGAAATTATTGTATACAGTGCCCAGGTGCACCACAACATGTCAAAAGTGCGTATAAAGCATATGCAGTAATGTACAGATGTCTGGGAAGTGAACAGTGTTTGAGTCAGATACATGCTTGCGTGTGTATGGAAGGGAGAAAATCAGGTGTAGTGTTGGCGAATCTCAGGGAGCGTGGAAGTTTTGAAGGATGCAGTGCTCCGACAACTAACAACTGATGCCGGCTGTTTGTTCATTACTTCAGCAACTCTTAGCATGAAAAAATGTTTCCGAAAGTCATGGGAGCTGTGCTGTTTTCTGACTTTGTAAACATGTCCACAGGTTTTAGACAGGTGGAGTTTGAAAAGGTGCTCAGAGTTATTGTTTGTAAAATGGTTAATAAGCCAAGTCAGCTGCCAGACGTCGGAGTTTCAATGTGTCCATGCCCAGGGAAGAACACCTCAGCAACTGAGACCATATCCATGGTCTCAGTTGCTCATTGCTTGTGAATCTAGCCAGAAAAATCTAATGACAGTTGCTTCTGATAGGACCCTGTGGAGGAGGTACCTAAGGACTCTACTTCCACCCACAGGAATAGTGAGTGGGAAGAGAAGATAGTTGGATAGATGGATGGATGGAATCACTTATTAAAACTCAAATGATGCCAGTGGTGGGGATGGAGATTTATTGTGTGGCTGAAGGTTTTACTGGTGTGGTTAAAGCAAGAACATCAAAAATATCTTCC